>NC_056729.1:1418435766-1418525766 GCF_019279795.1 Protopterus annectens
GATGACAAGTGCATTCACATTAAAGTACAATTACCCTTCAGAGCACACAGAGCTCACAGTCAGTGTGGGGATCATTTCTCCCTCTCTCCCCACATCTCCAGTAACACTGCACACTGGCACACCTATGAGGTTAACATGTCAGCAGATTAGACAATCCAATCCAAAACATCTGCCAACCTCTCTGTCCAACCAGGACTTTGGGTCCCCGGCCAAGTAGATGACACACACACTTTGCTATTTGAGTTTTGAATCACACACACACACACACACACACACACACACACACACACACACGCACACACGCACACACACACACACACACACACACACACACACACACACACACACACACACACACACACACACACACACACACACACTCACACTCCTGTTAAAGTCTGGCACAACATTGCTACCTATGGGCCCTGCAGCCCAGACTTTAAGGTAGTTTGGACTGCCACAATCCATCTCTTTAACAGCTACTGTAAGGCCTTCAACAAAGGGTGATAAATCCTACTGTGTGATGATCCTATTAGCAAAATGGTAAGTGTGAATATGACCAGGGCTATTGGAGTGAGCTATACAGTGTCACCATATGCATATGCAAGTACTTTAAGTGCTGACTTAGTGCTATACAGACCAGACACAATGACAAGGTGTAACAGTATGTGATAATAACTAATAAAGGAACAAGCGGATACTCTATCAATGCAGTAACTACACAGTTCGGACTCACAGGAGTACATGTATGACAATATTGCTGGACAGCCTGCAATACATACAGGAAACATGTACAGTGCTAGGTGCATAGGCTCATAGGATGATACAAGGCTATTTTCCCATGATGTCCTCATAAGCCTTGCCCAGATCTTTGCCCATGTCCCCTCAAAGTCAGCACCTGTTTCCCCTGTCCAGCTGAGACCCCGTTTGGGATCCCAGGGGTGTATTTTGTGTTTTCTCATGCAGTCATCCAGCTTTTACTTAAAGAAGGCTAGAGAGGTACTCTGCTAGACATGGGGAGGGTCTGTATTTTACAGATGGTATATTGTGTGAGACACACATGTATCCTGCCAACAAGTACTATTCATATAACAGACCAGGTGAGGGCATTGCGTGTGGGTTGCACAAGTGGGGTTTGTCTTATGGATATGTAGAAACTCCATCAAGGCTGGATTGGGAATGGCCTTGTATGCCAGACACACGTCACCTATGATCAGTCTGTATGAGACTGAGTAGAACAACAGGGCTTTCAGGTTATCTGTATAAGGTAGGTGCTGCAGAACCTTGATTTTCATGGTCTGGAACCTCTGGTCTCTGCAACTGCTGCATGTGGTTGGCAAGGTACATGCCAAATGAGCCATTGTACTCAGTAATGGGTCTGATAAAGGAGGAGTACAGGGATGCTCTGGCCTCCTGGTTTCTGGATGACATACCCTTATTTGTGACATGGGCCATGTAGACAGCCTTTCATTCAATGGTGCCAACGCATTTGGAAACTGTCAGATTGCTATCAACCTTGGTGCACAAATTGCCTTGCACCTGATTGCATGCTGAGTACATTGTTATCACTGTCATAACTACTGTGAATGACATCTACCAAAACATGGATAATGATGCATTCCCTGGCATTTAGTTTGATGCAATGCTTCTGGCGTTAGTCATTGATTTGGGTAAGGGCCTCTTGTAGGATGCTCACATCACTAGGGGGGATGTAAGACAGTGGCCAGCTTGTAGTCATCTGTAAACCTGGTCAGCCACAGGTCACTGGTTTTGTCTTGCACACCAGAACAGTATATCTCAAACAGTAGAGTACCCCAGACAGATCCTTGCGGTATACCACTCTTTAAGGGTCTACTACTAGAGATGGCTTCCCCTACTTTGACTGAGTGGGTGCCATCTTTGAGCCACTTAGCTACCCATCTGGTAACATACAGGTTGATACCTAGCTGTGTAGGCTTATGTATTATGGCCAACTGAGGATTATTGTCAGAGGCTTTGGCTAGGTGAAGGTAGGCAGTGTGCACTGTGTTCCCCTCATCCATGTGTTTTTTGACCGCTTCAAATAAGTTGACCAGATTTTACAGGCCTTACCCCCCTTTGACAATACAAACTGTGTGGGCTTCAGCATTTTCAGGTTGCCAATGTCCCTGTTTATAAGGTCCTTGATAATGCCTTTACATGTGTTGCAGATCAGGGTAACTAGGCTGATGTGCATATGATTGGCTGGGTCAGAGAATGCTTCACCTTTATGTAGAGGGATGAGAGTGGCTGTCCTCCATCAAGAAGGGATGACACTGGTGCTCAAGCTTTGGTTGACTACAGTGTGTAATGGAGCTGAGAGCTCATGCCTGAGTTCATGTAGGTTGCAGCCAGGGATGTTATCAGGTCCCATGAAGACTTTGGTTTGTTGCCTTTGAGAGGGCATTACAGACCTGCTCTCTAATGATGAGGGGAGGGGGCAGGTGCTGTGCATGTCCTCCTATACTGATGGAGGAACGGGGGGACATTTTTATGTAACCTGTCTGCAGCTGGTTGGCTATAGCTATGGTGTGTGTGGGTGTATGTAGTGTTATTGACCACAAGTACAGAGTGGATTTGGTTGTTGCCTCTGAGATTGCAGACATATGTGAAGAAGGTCTTGTAATTGGTCTTGGTGGATGTGTCCAATTTGTTCTCATAGTTAGCCTTAGAGTAATTCACCTGTGACCTTATTTGCTTGTGTGACACCCGTGCCCTGGCCCAGCAATCAAGGAGCCTCAATCCTCACCACTAACACCAGTGAGGGGCGTCTCATATAGGAGGAAAGGATAACAACTGCACACAGTAAAGTGCAATTTCCCTTAAGAGCAAGCAGAGATCACAGTCAGTCTGGGGCTGGTCACTTCCTTGCTCTCCAGGTCCCCAATAAGACTCCCACTGGCACAGCTATAGGGTCCAGAACTCAGCCTAGTGAGCAAGTTAAAACCTCCAGCACCCTCTCTGTCCAACCAGTGCTTCATGTCCCTGCCTAAGTAGCTGACACACACACACACCCACCCACACCCACACACTTTGAGAAGAGTTTATACAACCACACAGACACTCCTGGGGAAGGCTGGCACAGGCTCTCCAGCTGTGCCCCTTTTTTCCTGACTATACAGTAGAAATCACTGCTACCACCCAGCTAATATTTATCAGCTACTAAAAGGCCCTTATGAAAGGGTGTTCAATTATTACTGTGCAATATTATTATCCAAATAGGTAAGTGCGACTTAACAGTCAAGGCTTATTGGGAGTGACTTGGACAGTAATCACTATAAATATACAATGTACTCTAGAGCTTAAATCATCTCTACACAAAACAGCCACAGTTGAAAGGTTTTAAAAATATTTAATAACAGTCAAAACACAAGACAATACTTTTTACTACACAGTGCTAGTCAAGAGTTCAGAGATTTCAGAGAAATACTTAAAATAATTCAGTAGTACATTCTGACATCACAGAAAAACACTTAGTCTTATCTTTCAAGTTGCTAGCTTTTTCTAAGAGAAAACACAAATCTAAGATAAACTTACATATAGAGCAAGATAGTGCTGATGAGCTGGATAGTCAAGACAAAAATGCTTAATGCTCTCTGATTCTATCTGTTTTTAAAATCACATTCCTGGTTCACATTACATAATTCTTCACACTTCCCTGGGTTCCCAGGCTAACAGAAACTACATTTACATTCTTCCCCTCTGGGCAGAAACCAGAGCAATAAAGGACATTTATGCATGCAAATTCTGGCCATTACTCTGACCTTAACACAATAGCAATAATTCCTTCATCTAGACTGGCTGGAGTCAACTTTAATAATCAAAGACAGTCATAAAATGCTTAACTTAGCTTTCTTACAGCAGAGTGCACTGTTGATACATTTTTTTGCAGTTCCACATGTAACAGCATTTTTTCCATTTAAGACAACAAGCCTGTGGCTTACATTAATATTTACAAATGACAGAATTATCTATAAAATTTTATCTGGCTAGGCTGGCAGCCTTCACCTATCTTCAACCAATCTTCACAGTTTATTCAGACAAAGGTGAGATTGCTTCAAATTCACCTGTTATGGGGTTTGTGTATTGCTGCTGTCCATCACAGAGGTTTACTCTACTGTGGAGGAGGTGAGTTTGACAAGTCAGGTATTGCTGAGTCCATACAGCTATGTAGGTGCTCATATAGATGTTTGTTGTAGTCTTGGACACAAAGTCATAATACAGTTGAACACTTTTTCAATTTCAACCTGGTAATTATAATCAATCTAATAATCATTTCTGTTTCAAGGCAATGCAACAACCTGTAGACATAGACATGTATTTTTGTTTGATGCACTGAAACTAAAATTACACATTTATAAAACAATTACAGCTTATTTACCTGACATTTTACAACTCATGTCTGTATGTTTGAGGCTTCCAGCTACACCTATTAATACATACATGGGCACAGGCAATACTCGATATACATTTCTGTTCTTTGTCAGTATGGCACACTGTGTTTACACTCTTGCAGCTCAGTCATGCCTCTCAACCTGTTAGAGCAAGACATCTGGACAAAGGCACACATACATGGTGGCAATGGCCCCAAAATAGTCACACTTTATAAATATTGCTGTAACACACCTAAGACAGTTGATAGCACAGTAGGCTTTGCATTCACAGGAATACTCTGAACAATATGACATCTGAAATTCAAATGTATTCTATTATGTTATGATGTCAGTCTTTACTGATTTGCCAGTGATTTGCCAGACATAGCACAACTCTATGAGACAATGACTACAAATATGAGGCAAACACATGGTTAGTGTGCTAAACTCTGGACAGTTGACAGGTATAAGCTTAGTATATAACATATAGTTAAACACACACTTCTGCGCCAGTTGTTTACTATGCACATACCCTATATAGGTATCTTACATTTGTAAGACAAGCATATGTATCATAGTAATATTCACAAGTGAGATATTAATATTAGTATTGTACAACAGACACTCCAGTAGTAGTCATATGTGAGCTGATCTTTGCTGGGGTGACTCAGAGGCTAGAGCTGTGATCTATGTCACTGCAGACAGAGCCAGAAGGGATGACCATAGGAGCCAAACAGCAACATGTCAGTCCAGCAAGTCTTGTTGAGACCTATTGTTTAACTTCCTATTTCTCATTATTGCATCCCACTCCTGCATTCCATTACATACTTAATTGTTTGACATACCTGTTGTAGTGCTGTAGTGATTTCTCAGAGTAATTGAGAGGTGTGTCTTTCTCTATTCATCTTTCTCTATTCGCAGCCTTTGCATATAAAGGCTCAGACCTGTTTTGCATAGGCAGCAGCTTGCCTTTTGTAGGTGATGCTCATTGAGCAGGTGATGGCCTGTGCACCAATTGCTGTCTCCCACTAGTTAATTGCATTCAGAGCAGCTGTGTTGTCTTTCCATTAGCCAATGGACTGGCAACACAGTTCTATGATTAAGTCCTTCATGTGGGCCTTGCCTCTTTTCCTTGCCTGTAAGGAGGACATTATGGAGGTGTGGGAGCTACAGCATCACAGGAAGTAGGTGGAAATGCCTCTTAGAACAAGACATGTGGAGAAAGCCCAACAAAATGGGGGAGAAAGTTCCAGAATTAGGAACAGATTGTAAGTACTGCTGTTATACAGTTAGGAAATTGCTAGATTGACAGGGTTTGTCTGGATATGCATTTTTTGCATGATTTGAAGTCTGACAGTGATATGCATGTGACATACCTCTCAACTGTACAGATTTCCACAGAATGTCCAGAGGTTTGCCTCTTCTGTTTGGTCTGTTCCTCAGACAATTATTGTTTTTGGCAAATCAGTAGGATAATCTGAGGATTGAAGTCACTAAATGATGACATCCATTCGTGTTTCATATCCTTCAGCAAAGTTATTTTACAACAAACCCTGTAACTCCAGCAATGTTTTCAGTTTATAACACCATTATTTAAGATATGTCCCTATTTCTGTCCCTCTGTCCCCCCAAGTATGTCAGGCTTTGTCCAGATGTCTTGCACCAAGAAGTTGTAAGGTTTGATATATCATTATTTAACTACTTCACTCCTGATTTAGCAAAATCCATGAAATGTTATGAGGCAGTGGCCATAAATATGGTCCCACACCCTGAACATTCTGTGGAAATCTGTAAAGTTGAGAGTTAGGTATGGCTGGCCAGTGTTAACAGACTTTCAAGATTGTGTATAAGTGTAGTGTGTAAATATTTGTTGGGCTGAGAAGGGAGAGGAGCAGATATGAGTGTCATTGATCATTTTCTATCTGACTGTGCATGCTGCTACATTTGCTGATGGTCTATTAGCTGTGTATGTTTGTAGGGGCAGACTGAGACATGTCCCATAACACCTCAGGAGTCCAAGTACACTGTGACTTGGGCCAGTATGTAGGAGTAGTGTGTGACTGGCAATCAGGATATGTTTGTTCAGTCATTATACTGTAGAGGTCAGTTGGCTTACTGGTATGTTGCTGTGCCTGTGGTGCAAATGGTTGTGGGTAGACAATTCCTCACCAATGTCTGTTTTTCCCTACAGTTACATCCCTGTAGTGCATGATATATTTGAAAATGCATTAGTAATTCCCCAGAGCTGATTTGGTGTAGTGTTGTGTTGGTCTGACTGTAGTTTGAAATGTGCTGGGTGAAATGGTTGGGGGCACTCAGTGTTTTTTCCCTTCTGTTACATGACTGCACTCACACCTCTCCACTGTCCAGATTTTCATACACTGTCCAGAGTTTCCCATAACTGTTGTGCATGTCTGACAAATCACTGGGATGATGTGTGCATTGAAGCCACTAAATAAATGAGAATCATTTGTGTTTCAGACCTGAAATCTATCAGAAAATGTATGTTAAAAGAAACTGTTATACTCTAGAAACTTTGTAAGCTTATGAAATCCATATTTAAAATATGTTCCTATTGTTTGGCCTTTGTCCCCCCACTTTGTCAGGCTTTATATATATATCACATTACTAATGCCACAGGTCATTCCCTAATGTTGGATGACATCCTGCATGATATATTTACTGAATCATTGCTACTTCTCACAGCTCATGTAGATTAGTGGTAGTTGCTGTGACTGGAGTGCACAAGTTCCTGTGTTTAAGACTTACCAGGGCTGTGTATTTTTCCACTTATGTTAAGCCACTACAGCAGAGTGCTCCTCCAGGCATTTCTGCAGTTATCTCCTACTGCTCCTCTAGCCGTCAAATATTACTTTTTCATATTTGCATTAATAATACCAAAGCCGTGCTACAAACAAGGTATCAGAATATATTATCTTGAAGCATACATGGTGGCCTCTGTCAATGAGTATTTGTTAGAACTGTAAGGTGATAACTTCATTATTTAAAGGCTCAAGTAGTTAAAGGTACACACTCAAAAGAGCTGTACTGGAGAGAATGAGTTAAATGACTGTAATGCATGATAGGCTTGTAAAAGCATTACAAATTTCCACAGCTCTGATGGTGTAGTGGTAGGTTGCTGTGATTGTAGTGCACATGGTTCTGGATTTGAGACTTGGTAGGGCTACTTATTTTGTTGCTGGGAAGAACAAGGGCTGAATGAGACAGAGTGATTAAAATACTTTTAAGCAGTTGTAAGTGGGTTTGTGTGGTTTTGCACAAAGCTAAGCGATACTAAGAGATGGTTAAGTCCCCTTAGCTTCGCTTAGCAGCACTTATTCCCACTTAAACCCACGCTAATTTTAAATAAAGGAAATAAATAAAGGGTGATAGAAAAGTAGTGAAATGGGGGCAAGCAGAGCATAAAATATTAGGAAAAGCAGATAGGGATGTGCAGAATGGGTGTAGGAAAGGATCATAGCTCTGCATTTCTTCTGCAGCAACAGCTGTGAATGATGTGGAAAATTTGGAATTTACAGCATCACACCCCACAGGGAGGGTTGTTGGCAACATACATTTTTAGAGTAGTTTGAGTGTAGATTGATTTACATCACTGTATATAGGGACAAAATGTAGAGCTATGTATGGGGCAATGTTTTTTTTGTGGAACAGATGCCTTTTTTATTATTAAGGAGAGAGGGTGATGTTGGGGAAGGGCTGTAGGTATGTTTGGGGGGTAGGGTGGGTAGGATAGGTTGCATTTGCAGACAGGCAAGACAAATAAGACAGCAGACAGGGGTGGTATATGATACATGAGGGGGTAAACTCCTTGGATGGGGAAGGTGGTTGGGAATTAGAGGCCCATGAGCCCCCAAATGAATACAGTGGGACTGAGATCCCCACCCATGGGCAGTCACCACTGCACCTTTATGGCCCCAAAGTTAAACGACTTTGCTGGGGATTGGACAGCGGGGTAGGCTGCCTCTCAAGGTGTGCCAGGTGTCCCTCAATCTGGCACAGCTGTCCATCCAACTCTGAGCGGATGCCACTGTGCACCAGACCCCAGAACATGTTGCAGGTGATGGGCTCCTCTCCATGCCTGTGCCCAGGGTGGGGACAGGCCCCATCCCCTGAGGCAGTTCCACCCAAAGGTGTTGCAGGACCAGTGGAAGAGGATGTTCTTGGTTGGGTCCCAGATGTGTTGGGGGCCCATTGCCATGGCCAGATGAGGCAGGACAGGGGGATCCACTAGGATCTGCCTTCCTGAATATGCTATTGTGTTGAGGTTTTCCAAAATATATTGGTTAGTCATGAACAAAACATTTCAAAATTAGTTATAACAGCATGCATGGGTGTTCCAATTAACCCAAAACAATAGATATGAAACAGTTGCATAGCAAACAGAGCACATGCATAAATGGAACAACAGTAAGCATTGTAACAGCATGCCAGTTACATTGACAGCAACAGGCCAACAACAATGGTATTTGAACCAGGTATGTTAATATGCAACCAATTAAATATATGAACAATAATTGAACACAAGTCCCAACATTAGGTTTTGAGAAAAACATACCCGTAGTATATGAATAATAATTAGTGATGCAGATAAGGGGGTGGGGGAGAGAAAAAAAGTCCATTAAGAAATAGGCTTCTATTTTTCACAACAGTACTGCTCAATACTCAACAGGTCTGACCTTGCTTTACATCTACCTATGGCCCATAGCGTCTGTAGCACATACATACCTAATAAACTGTCCACCTGGAATAATATGGGGCAAACTGTGACAACTCTGGGTACATGACTAGAGGTGACTTGTACATGTCAGGGTTACATATCTGACAAAGAAGGCAGCAGTAACTGGTAGCCATGATATCGTGACACTTGAGAGACATGTATCGGGAAGAGTGCATGATGTATGTACCTATCTTGCTGTCATTTGCAGGCATGGGGTTGGACAGTGGAACAGTTGTACACAGCATATTAGTATACCCTTCATACAGCTACTACAAACATTTCTTTACCTGTAAGTTCTATGGAGAAAATATCTGTTAACACTATCTGACTGTTTCTACAAATAGTTAAGATTTGTTGAGTGCACATATGCACACATCTCAGTATCACTCCCTGGATTCAAACTGTGTCTGGGTGTGCAAAACTGAACAAGAAAGCTATTTCTCATTACACTGAGCTACTGGGGAACTGCTTTCTCTTGTTTGACTGATTTCTGCTGAACACTCTGTTGGTTAGACAGTCTGACCTTATAATCCTGAGATTCATGCATGACAGATAGTGTACTGTATATTAATCTTTTGAAATAATACAATCTGGAAAGCAAAAGTTAACACAAGGCAATGCTGCAGGGGACACAGATATTAGTGCATAACATATTTCATATTTCATTTATATCTTGTTATACAGCTCCACAATCTACAGTTTTGCATAACAGATGGTTCTCAGAACAACCTCAGTTAATGCATGCTGTCAAAGCCATATTTGCTGTGAAGAACTAGTACACATTCTATTTCTGCAACAACATACCATAGTAAATACAACAGTTTGTGGTATAAGTCTTTATTTTAGTAATATGACACAGTGCTTTAATACTGCATATCCTGCAGATCAATATTAGTTTGGCAAACTTTATTTATTCAGTAGACACAGAACATACTATATCTACTGGCAGTAAACAATATACTCCTTCTTATTTATTGCACTATATACTGCAAGATAGATCTGTATTCACCAGCCTGTCAGTGCAGCTTTGACAGTCTGTACGCATGGGCCTCCACATTGCTAGCCCTTTCCACTGTAGCTGTAGGGGGAAAAACAAACATTATGCATATCTGTCTATCACATACTCAGTCCTGAATGTGATAGAGCTAGGGATGAGATACTTACAAACTATTGGAGCATTCTGTGCCCTAGCATCTTGGATCCACTGGGCCAAGAGCACCTCCTTCCTACGCTTTAGGTCAGGATAATGATGGTGAGGTCGCATGCCAGATGGTCCCAGGCCTCCACTTTGTACTGTGAGCCCTAGTACTGGCTCTGCAGCAGTCTGTCATCATGGTGTTCAACAAGGAGTTCAGCCATGACCCTGGACTCCAGAATGGTTAAGCTCTGTGCCCAAAAGCACACTCCCTCTCCAATGCCAGACATTGTTCCTGCACAGATAAAACTACAGTAGGTTCTGGCTGTATTCATACCTGTGTGGTTTAAATAAGGTCATATTTCTGCCCTTTACCATCATTGGACCATTTTGAAAATGTTGAGCACAGCTTAGCATTGCGCAAATCTGCTAAGCTGAGTTGAGTAGTGCATAAAGGGGAAAATGCTGAGCAGTGTTTAGCGGTGTGGAAATCCACTTAGCTGAACTGACTGCTGCTTAGAATTAACGTCTAAGCAATGCTCAAACTGGCTGAGCAGAGTTAAGCACTGCTAAGCATTGCTCAGTTTTCATTTAAGAAAATAATTCAGAATTGTAAATTAATTAATCATTACTGACATATTATTAAGTGTGTATGATTTACTTTACATGATGCCCCCCTATGTGCTTCCCCCTATGTGCTTTCATTACATTACCCTGGGGTGTGACTATACTGTATGGGACACTTGTATTCACATGGGTGATTTCACATGTTTTATCCACTGACACTTCCATTTTGGACCAGCTACACCACCTTGGTTAACAAATATCAATTACTACATAATTTAAAAATAAAAATTATTATAACAATGCTTTCTCATGACATGAAGGGGCTGCCTTAGTACTCAAACCATGAACTGCTGCATGTAAAGCTGGAACTCTAACCACTACGCTTTCTCACCATTAATAATTTGAACTATACATTTGTATTTAGCTCATATGAAATTTTTAAGTAATGCTGAGCAGAGTGCCATGACATGCAAACCTGCTCAGCTATGATTAAACTTAACTTATAACAGAAAAAAAATTATATAAGCACTTTAATAAAATGTATTAGTACTAATAGCAATTCATATTTGGTAATGCACTACCTGTCATTCTATCAACTCTCTACATCTGTATGAGCAATATCAGGATTGAAGTCACTAAATAATGGCAAACATTTGAGTTTCAGACTTGTAATCCTTCAGAAAAATGTTATGTTAATACAAACCCTGTTCCTCTATCAACTTTCTAAGTTTATGAGAGCTGTACTTCACATATGTCCTTATTTTTGGACCTTTGTCCCCCCATTTGGTTGCCCTTTGGCCAGATTTTGGCCACTAAGAGGTTTACAGGTATGGTTGTGTGTCTGTGAATGCACTTGTGCTGTAAAGTACCAGTGCCGTATGGCACTTTCACAATGCAGGGGGTGTGTGCCAGTACCTGTCACACACCCCTTGTGTTTATTTTGATTTCTAATAATGTTTTCAGTGTCTGTGGGCACTGTTTACTTTTCTTAGCTCCTTTCAGTGTCCGTAGACACTGAAAGCACTTAAAAAGTGCCATATGGCACTTTCTTGGATCTGTGAGCACTATGCAACATGCCCTCTGCACTCATTCAGTGTTCATGTCAGCAGATCCATTCTCAGTAGCGTGCCTTCATGAATATGTAAGGCGTACTGCTGAGATGGCTATGCAGATGTGAACACCATTCACTCCGTGTAGGAATAACACATTTCCTACATGGAGTTTATTGAATCCTGGGGACAGTTTTCTAAATAAACCAATATTTCTCTCCAGGTAAGCTGGAACAGTATTTTTAGATATTAGGATTCAAGGGGTATGGTTGGCTGTGGTGGTGCAGTGGTTAACGTTGCCACTTCACAACAAGAGGTTCGCCCGTTTGATCCTTGGCTGGGGTGCCTTCTGTGCAGAGTCTGCATATCCTCCCTGTGGTCAGGTGGGATTCCTCCAGGTGCTTCAGTTTCCTCCCACATCCCAAATACATGCTGTAGGTGGATTGGACCCTCTAAATTGGCCCTAGACATGAGTGCGTGCATGGGTGTGCCTTCTGTGGAATGTTGGGTGCTGGGCTGGCAACTCAACAGCGTAAAACTCCACTGCCAATCATGAGCAGACAGGTGATCCACTGTGGTGACTCCTAACCAGGAAAAGCTTAAAGAAGAAGAAGGATTCAGGGGGTATGTAGCAGTACATTTCCAAGAACATGGGGAAATGTGTAATTTGTCAGAGGTGTTGTATCTTTTGACTTTTCCCAGTTAGGGGTCACCACAGCGGAACTCCGGTCCACTAATGATTGGTAGTTGATTTTTACGTGCCGAGTTACCAGTCCTGATGCACAACCTTCAATGAAGGTATGCCCATTCACGCATGTCTCCAGGCAGAAGACGCTCTAGCTGAGAATCGAACCGGACAGCGTCTTACTGTGAGGCGACAATGCTACCGCAGCACCACCACCACGGAGTAAATGCATTTATTTGATTAATTGTGCTTTGGTGACCTATCCATGTTCTGTTTTAAGCATTTATTTGCAAGAACTTTCACAATGTGTTTGCATCTTTTTGCTGCTATAGTATAAATTATATTATAGACTCATAGTTAGTTACCAGGTATGCAGTCCAGAACACCGTTAAACAGCCTATCCTAAATTCATAAGTGCCTTAAAGTACTCTTTGGTTAAGTGACTTGCTCTGTGTCACAGAACAGGCACATGGTGGATGAGGGAATGAAACCCTGTACTACAGTATGTAGCTAGTTAACAACTCATAGTTTTAATCTTCTGTGCTAACTGCAGGTCTGTGTCACCTGTGCAAGCAAAATTTCTTTCATTGTTTTACTTACACAGAAAACACTGACTTCAATATCTGTGTGCAGTACAGAAAAAATAATGTGGGCTGAAAGGCTGCATGAGCCACATTGATTCATGTTCCAAAGTGGCTCAGTAGTGGAGGCATTGCATTTTTGAGATGGTATCCGTTGGATGACATGCTAAGTTGAGGTCTCCTCTATCTACTTTGCTATACTATAGGTGCCTGTTAAAAATTTGTGACACTTTTTCATGACGAGTAAGGGTAAAATGCATTAAAACATCTAACATGACCACAATGAAGAATAATGAAAATGATATGTTGACATCTGTTCATTGAGAACATTCATAATACATCTTGTATTCATTAATATATACATGGCTAAATATCAAAATCAAGAAAATGCGAGAAAAATTGCATCAGTAAAATGCCATAGCTTTTTTTACCTTTTTACAGCTGTTAATGTGCCTGCCCTTTCTTCTGTTTTCTCACCTCAAGTAAAGCCAATGTAGAGTTTTGCATAATAATTTATCTCTTAGCTGTAGTTCTTTCTTCTAACATCTTAATGTGGCTTTGCAGTTTTGTCAACTGTCTAATTCAAGCTCATCAGTAAGCCATAAATAGAAATGAGGACAGTTGATCTATGCTATGTACTTTATAACGGATACTATTACATTAAGTAATATAGGTTTCCATAATTTTTTGTCAAGACAGTGATATCTTTCCAAACAGTTATTCGGACTTACAAAAGTCCATTAGAAAATGTACCTGGTTTCCAAATTCCTTTCACATCCATGGCTTGAGCATAGGTTTCTCCCCTAGGAAAAATGGTATAAAAGATAAATAAATGAATAAATAAATGAATAGAAAATGCAGGCCCTTCTTTACACCTCCTTCCTGTTTGTCTAGGACTACTGTGCCATGGTTAATTTCTAACTCATAGATGCATTTTCAAACATTTAATCTGCCCATCCATTTAAAAATGTTTCATGGCTACATTGGGGTCATCTAATTCTCCCTTATTATTTACTGCATATTTCAAACCAATGGCACAGTAGACTAGGCAATCAGAAGTAAGTGAATTGTTTTTATGGGGAAATAAAGATATTTGTTAGTTGCAGATAATATGATAATCATTTAGTCTAACCCACATAATGACTTTTAAAGACTTTTTGAGATGTTTGATGTTTTGGGGGGGCATATCAGGTTGCAAAATTAAACATTCAGTACTTTTGAATGTAGCCCCATGGGCTGAGTTAAGAGAAATATATTTATTTTTGAATAACTGAGGTAAGATAAAATAGCTAGGTATTTAGATTAGAAAGTAGTTAAAAGAAGGCACATATAAAGCACCTGAAAATAAAAACCTGTATATTTAATATATGGAAGTCATCACTCCTAAACTATGACTGGAAAGTTCATTTCCTTCATATGATTGTACCCCTGCTGTTTTTGTTTTTCAGTGATGGAGAATCTTTTCTTGAGCAGTCTCCAAAGGTTTTAACAGATAAAATGAAACTGTACATACCGAAGTTTCTATAGGAGATAAATGCTCTGAGAGTGGCCTGGGAAAAATTACTGCTGCCCAAAAAGTGGTTGCAGTGAGCTTAGGAAATGCCAAACTTGGCAAAATGTATACATGCAAAATATATGAACGTGTATGCCCTCTGAAGAAATCCAAATTATATCTCAGTTTGGAATTAAATTACTTTGAAAAGGTTGGAGAGTGACCACCCTTGGGATAAGTTTGATGATTATCAGTTAATTCAGAAGGAGCAAAATCAATTCTATCCTATATAAGCCATAACTAAGCAAGTAAACAAGAAGCTGGTTGAATTTGAAATAATACAAGGACTAGAAGACTTTTTTAAAATTCTGATTGGCAGGATTAAGGAAGACAGAAAGATCCAACATGCTTTTTTTTTTTGCTGGAGGTTGGTCCAATTGTTTAGCTAGAGACTGGTCCAATTCGGTTCATAGATTAGTACTAAGCTAACTGTCCTTGTGGACCATTTTAAGCCTAGCCAATTAACCCATGGGGGGATCAAACGCTGCACCTTGTGTCTGTAAGGCAAATATCTTAACCATTATGCCACCCTCCCTCAGAATACAGAAACCACATATAGCCATCAGTTAGGTAACACTGTTGATACAACAAAGTGGGAGGAAGCAAAGCTATTTTTTTAATAAAAGCGGTAAGGAAATACATAATTCATGACCAAATAAATGCATCAGGAGACTTTAAAAATTCATCATAAAATGTTCTTGAGCCTTGGCTGAAGCCTTCATGGAATCTGAACATCAGTGCAAAATGAACATTTAAAAAGTTACAGGATTATGACATTAGCATAAAATTAACCAGTCACTCTTTCTCCAGTTAACTTCCCAGTTTTAACATTTTAGGTTTCAGTGTGCCATACTTTAAAATACAGACTGATTATTTATATTACAGCTGTTCCTTATGTTTTAAATTTGTTTTCATTATTAATTATACTTTTTAAGATATTGGACCTTAGCAGGCTAACATCATTTGCATGACATCTCTTAAAATGTGTGCAACAGGAGTGTCTTCCTTCCCAATACATATATTTCCAATTATTTTCCTGCAGTCTCCTTCTGAATTTCCTTTTAGTTTTATCTATATAATGTAAACTACAGGAACATCACAGGACATAAAGCACTGATTCTATATCACATCTAAATTATCAACTGCTTTCAAATCTCATGCCACTTTTATAGTTGATCTGATGCACATATTCACAAATATTAAAATATCTACAAGAAATGTGCCGTAAAACTGAACATCTGTTAGACTGACAGAATTGTGGTTTCCCTTAACATTATTATACATAAAGTATATGACACAAGTTGTGTCCATTCTTGAAAGAAATAGCTGGCCTTGTACATAAACAAAAGTAAGGAAATGTCTTTTGACAAGAAATTCTCAGTGTTTATGTAAATATAATACTAATCCACTAGTAAACACATTATACTCAGTAACAAAATAAGTAAGTTCTCTGTTATACATCTTCTAATATGTGCATTTTATTATAGATTTTTTTAAAATACCTTTATTGAGTTATCACTTGTGACATAGGCAAATTTACATTTACACCAAAGTAATCAAATTAACATTTGCTATATATCATATAGCCTAAGCAATATTGCATAAATTATTAAATTCCTGCCCCTTTTTTAAACAAGAAACATCTTTATTAAACCATCACTTATGAGATAAGCAATCATACATTTATATAAATGAAAAAAACACACAGACACTATCCTAGTTGCAAACATTTTACATCACATACCATATTGACACACTTCCAGTTGGAAACACGAGACATCACTTATAGTCTACCCAATCATTTCCAAACATAACACAGCTCATTTATGTCCTGCCTTCTTTTAAACATTATTCCCCCCCTGTATGTATTGTTCTCACAATTCTCAGTTTTCCTGTGTAGACTATAGTTTTGAACAGTAACCAGAATTAGATCCATATCTATTATAGGTATGATCAATAAAGCCAGAAAAAGTGCTTGAATTTAATTTGACTAGTTTTGCAAATGCACCCTAACTCCATTATCTCTGTGGTTCCCTTCTTTACCATTGTAGCTCACTGCCTGACATACAATTTCATTATTTTAGTCATCATTTTGGTCAGGTAGACATTTGTGAATAAAGATGCAGCTAAAAATGAATTATTTTGAATGAATTTGTACTAGCGTTTGTGGAATAAACTACTTTTGGATCCTTTTTTCACTGTTCGTGTTCATTCCTGGTTGGTGGTGCTCACTTTCGTTTCTTAAAAATGAATTATCCCTGATTTTAAATCTTCTTTTTATCATGTAGCAGTGTTTATTAGTTTTACATACCATTAGAGAACCATTGCATATCAATTATCATCCTGTTGATGCTAGAGTCATATAATTATAATGCCATAAAACACTGTATATAATATTTTAAATTATTAATCTTTCTTTATTTTGCACCCTTTAATACAATTCCTTATTCACCTCAGATCTCAATTAATTAACCAGTATTTAAAATTAACAGTCTTCCACATATACCACTAGATACTTTTACTATATTTCTTAAAGTATTTTTAAATTACTGTTCCTACATTTGAACCCTATTTAATGAGTGACCAGAAAATAACTCAAGCCAAGTCTGTGATTTTCTATGTCCCCACAATGTTACCTTATTTAACTGAATGAAGTTCCAACTTTATGATTTATACTCACTGACTTTTACCTTGCCAGTTGGCATTTGTTATTGAAAACAGTGCTGGTACTATTAATGTTAGAGCACCCGCAGTGATATGACGCATATGGTATTTTCTCCATTGCTGTGCAATTATAGTGCTAGTATATTAAGTAAGTATGTGAGGAGGTGAAGTCATATCCTCAGGGGATGCACATGGCTTGTTTCCTTTAACAAATACTTTTAATTCATTTTGGTTTGGGTGCAGCTTCAGCCATTTGTCTGTATCTGAAGCTCAGTGACATCAGGTAGAGTGTATCTCCTGTTATATATCTTTATATATTGCAGCACAATGATATCAACATGGTCAAAGTCAAAGTAAACTTTATTGTTGATCAAATGTACACATCAGTGCAAGCTGAACAAAATTACATTGCTTTGATCCCTGTGAAAAACATAACAATGAACACATAGTTTGAATGACAGTAAGACTAATGCACATATAGTAATAATTAAAATATTAACAACACAATGGATTACCACAATTGGACAGGAAGACAGGCAGCATTATACTAGTAGGTATTGCAAGACTATGACTCCACATTGTGATTGCTTAGAATATTGCACTTCAGTTGTAGTATGATTTATTCTAATGTTCATATTGCACATATATGGAGTGGTGATTCACTCCTGACTATTGCACATTCAGGAAGTAATAGCATAAGACATCAGGCTAACTGTACCAGTTACTGAAGCAATTTGATAGAGTGATTATTGTGGCTGATACTTCATAGCAAGTGGCATATTGATCTAATTATTGACTGTCATGCCTGGAATTCAAGTTCAGCAGCCTTATGGACAGAGGGAAGAAGCTATTGTTCAGTCTAGTTGTTTTGCAGTGTAAGCTGTGATACCGTCTGCTTGAGGAAAGGTGGAAGTACATGCCATGGGCAGAGTGAGTAGGATTGTTGATTATCTTCCTAGCCCTTCCCACACACCAAGTCTCATGCAGATCATCCATGGATGGGAGTGAGGAACCAATGATTTTTTTCCACTGTCCTCACTACCCTTAGGACAGCCTTGTGGTCAAATGCTTTGCAGTTACCATACCAAACTATGATGTTATTTGAGAGGATGCTCTCTATGGTCCCCCTGTAGAAGGCTTTGAGGATGGACTGAGACAGGTTTGCTTTCCTTAATTTCCATAGGAAGTGCAGATGTTGTTGTGCCTTCTTCACTGTGTGGCCAATTTGAGTAGACCAAGATAGGTCATCTGAGATGTGCACCTCCAGGAACTTGGTGCTTTTGACTTTTCCCACTGCCACCCCCTTACTTTACTGAGGTTGCTGTATCTCCTGAGTCCTCCTGAAGTCCACTATTACTTCTTTGGTATTGCTTACATTTAAGGCCAGATTGTTGCTGTCACACCAATCTATTAGATGCTCCAATTCATCCCTGTAGGCTGTTTCCTCACTATTTTTGACAAGACCTACAACAGTGGTATCATTCTCAAACTTGATGATTTTGTTGGATTCATGCTTGGCCATGCAGTTGTGTGTCAACAAGGTGAACAGCAGAGGACTCAAGACACAGCCCTGAGGGACACCCATGCTCAGTGTAATACTGATTGAACTGTTATTTCCCACACATACTTTTGGGTGTCTGTTAATCAGAAAGTCCAATATCCAGTTACATAGGGGGGTGTTGATGCCCAGCTGGATCAGCTTTGATATCAGATTCTGGGTGGTGACAGTGTTAAAGGCAGAACTAAAATCAATGAACAGCATTCTGACAGCAATTTTTGTTCTCTAGATGTGCCAAGGATTTATGAAGTGCTATAGCTATTCCATCAGCTGTGAACAGATCTATAATCAAACTGTAAGGTATCTAGTGTTGGAAGTAGACTTGAAAATACATGGTTCTTGATCAGCCGCTCAAAACACTTCATTAGTGTTGATGTCAGAGTAACTGGCCAGTAATCATTTAGGCTTGTCAGTTGGGATTTTTTGGGTAATGGAATGATCGTCAAACTTTTGAAGCAGCTGGGTACAATAGTTAGTTGCAGGGATGTGTTGAATATATCTGTTAGTACAGTGGACAGTTAGGTAGCACAGTCTCTTAGATCCCTACCCATAATATTATCAGGACCAGCTGATTTTCTTGGGTTTATTTGCCTCATGGTCTACAGAACACCAGATGTTTTTAGACATAGCACCTCATCACCCTGTTCGACAGGGAGCTTGTTTGGCACAATGTTATTATCCATATCAAATCTGCTGAAGTAGTTGTTTAGTTCGTTCAGAAATTCTATGCTGTCATCACATGGGAAGGATGCAGGCCTGTAGTTAGTTATGGCTTGAATACCTTGCCAGAGATGTCTGTAGTCTCTTTGGTCAGAGAAGTCTCCCTGAATTTTATGTCTGTAGGCTCTTAGCCTCCTTTATACCTCTACTTAGATTTGCTCTGGCCACTCCTACGGAAGCCTTGTCTTTTGATTTAAATGCAGCCTTTTGTGCCTTTAGGAGCTCATATACTTCACCAGATAGCCAGGGTTTCTGATTAGCATGCATGGTGATACATTTGATGACTGTTACATCAACACATTTTGAAATATAGGCCATTACAGATTCCGTATACTACTCCAGGTCAGTATGGTGGTTCTTTACAGCTGAATCACTAAACACTGACCAATTTGTACACTTGAAGAAGTCCTGTAGTGCCAAGACTGCTCCCTCAGGCCATAGCCTTACTTGTTTGGTTGTAGGTTTGCCTTTTTTCAGCAGTGATGTATATGCAGGAAGCAGCATGATGGGCAGATGGTCTGAGTTTCCCAGATGTGGATAAGGTACTGTTTTGTAGGCCAGTTTTACATTTGTGTACAATTTATCCAGAATATTAACCCCTCTTGTTGCAAAGTTCACATTTTGATGGTAATGGTGTAATACGGATTTCAAGCTTGATTGAAATCACCTGCAATTATATGGGCAAACTCAGGGTTCTTATTCTGGAGGTCATTTATTGAAAGACACAGAATGTTCAATGACATATTGTAAATGAAAAACGACAAACTAAAAAATAGAAAAGGCAAAAAGCCACCAGCCGGATATAAAACTTAAATTATTTTATTTGAAACAACGAACTTGTAACTAAACAAACTTAAAATAAGCAATCAAATAACTTCACATACACAAACGATAAACCATAAGCGCTTTCGTTTAAAAAGTTTTAAACTTCATCAGATAATCAGTTAAATTACATCACTTCCTTATATAACCTTCTCATTTTTCAAAAAATCCCGCTCACATGACTCATACAACTTGGGCATGCCCAATGATAAAAAAATGAATGTTTGAAAATATTTTGATTTGTCCCACATATATATTATTATAAATTCTTATATTGCATTAAGAATTATAATTCTTCTTTTAACATTTATACATACTTAAAATAACTGATACTATTAAATAAATTATATAAAATCACTATAAACATTACATATGGTATCAGCCTACTTGGAAACGATAATAAATAAATTTAATATACACTACTATTTCATTCATGTTAAAAGAAGAATTATAATTCTTAATGCAATATAAGAATTTATAATAATATATATGTGGGACAAATCAAAATATTTTCAAACAGTCATTTTTTTATCATTGGGCATGCCCGAGTTGTATGAGTTATGTGAGCGGCATTTTTTGAAAAATGAGAAGGTTATAAAAGGAAGTGATGTAATTTAACTGATTATCTGATGAAGTTTAAAACTTTTTAAATGAAAGCGCTTATGGTTTATCATTTGTGTATGTGAAGTTATTCGATTGCCTATTTTAAGTTTATTTAGTTACAAGTTTGTTGTTTCAAATAAAATAATTTACGTTTTATATCTGGCTGGTGGCTTTTTGCCTTTTCTATTTTTTAGTTTGTCGTTTTTCATTTACAATATGTCGTTGGTTGGTTCAAGCAAAACTGCCGTACAGCTGGATGACTCCATGAATGAGATTGAAGGGTTGATTGGTAACTTAACTGCATTGATACTGAAACTGACGCAGTGAGTAGATGGTTTATATGAAAGGTTCAATAATTCCAAAGCAAATAGAGCAAATGGATGTTCACATGGCGCCAAAAACAATACTGGTTTTGACTTCAACTTAACACCGGCATGCCTTGATAACCAAAATGGTTCTATTTCTGATAATGCCAAACAAAACGTGGAAGATTTAAGAGACAATAATGGTACTCAAGTCAATTTGACAAATAGAACATATCAAGCCCCAATGCATCGATTGCAACAGCATATACTTATTTCCAAGGAAGGCACAAGAAAAACAGTCCCTATTTTAACTGAATGATTGGGCTCTTTGTTTGCATTTTCAGGGCAAGTAAACTCAGGTACTAGCAACATTGACTTTAAGCTAAATGACTATGATGTAAAATTAATGAAATGTAGGAAGCTCCAACTGGAGAACACTTATTTGAAAGAGTGTATTAAGCATAATATAATACCAAAAGGGTTGCACCTTTGGAGGTACCCTACTGGTTTGGTATATAATTCACCAATGCATATTGATTTACTTCAGTTATTCGATAAAAGTGGTAAAGATTTGTTAGAAGTGTTAATTAAGTATAATCAAATAGATATAGACCAGCTCATAGTAGAATTAGATCAACTTGATAATACCATTCGAGCTGATATTTCATTTGATACTATTCAATATGATATGCTGAGGATATATAATAGTATTGAACAGTATATCAGTAAACTGAAGAGTGGGAAAATGAATAAAGTGGAAAGAGACATCAACCAATATGCTAATGGACTGGCATATCACAGGCCTCCAGGTGGACAAAATAGAAGAAATAAAAACTATGCTTACAATAACAATAATAAAATAAATATTGCTGTACAAGACCATAATGACATTGGACAGCATACTGACTTGGCCTATAATGAAGAATTTCCTGAATTAAGGTGCTCTGAAAAAATAAAACCCCCTATCCAAGTTATCAAGCAGCGGGGTTTCAAGGCACCAGGCCAAAAGACAAACAATGGAGAACATAGACTGTAATAGGTTGGTTGACTTGCACAGAGATGCCAACCAATTAGAGCTACAAACTTGTCATTATGGACTACCTGAGAATGCATTGAAACATATTATTGTGAATAATGTTGTGAACTTTAAAGTGTTTAATTTTTCTAATATTGAAGTGAATCAAGATGTGGCAAATTTATTATCAAAGGGGTATACTTTAGTCCCATCAAATGCATTTGATTTTACGTCTGTTATGATAGATATGAAGTTGTTTTTAAGAAAAATTTACTTGTCTTTGATTTATCAAGATACCATATATAATGAGGCATGGAAGTTTAATATTACCAGCACCTTTAACCCTCCCTTGCATCCTAAGTTAATATTATATGAGAAGATGTGTGAAAACCAGTTAAAGAATTTATATAAATGGAATAAAAGAATAGAATATCCCTCAAATTTAAGTGTAGATAAACAAAAAATTTTAAAGGCTTTACAAAAAGAAAATATTAGAATTATGAAGCCAGATAAGGGAGGGGATGCTGTGATTATGAATAATGAAATGTATAATCAAAAAATGGAAGCAATTTTAAAAACTTATACATATGAACAAGTATCATTAAATGAAATAAATTCTGCTTATAAGAAAATTTATATACAAATCAATGATATGTTTTTAGAAAGGCAGTTAGATATAGATTTATATAATTATTTAAATATTATAATGCACAGAATTCCTGTTTTCTTTGGAAATCCAAAAATCCATAAACATTTTCTTGATCTTCCCATGTGCCCGTTGGTAGATGGAAGAGATTCCATTACCTCAACGTGTGCTAAGTATGTTGATTATGAGTTAAAAAAGATTGTTAAGAAAGAAAAATATATTTATAAAGACTCATGGACATTCTTAGAACACATGAATGATATAGAATTTGATAATCAGGACATTTTGGTTACTATAGATGTATGTGACCTCTACATGGTGATCCCTCAAAATATAGGCCTTGATTGGCTAGGGGAAATTTTATTTAAATATTCTATTAAACAAGAATTGATTAATTTAATCATTGAACTTTTAGAATTCATTTTAAATAATAGTTATATTATTTTTAATAATAAATATTATATTCAAAGAAAAGGAATAGCCATGGGGTCACCATGTAGAGGCACATACGCAAATTTAGTTATGGCGTTTTGGGGGAAAAAGTATATTTTTAATAGTAAATATTATGTATTTATTAAATCTTATCACCACTTTCAAGATGATATCAGCCTTATTTGGAATAGTAATTTAGATATTTTAAATGAATTTTTAGCTTATATTAACGAAACCACTTCATTTTTTAAGTTTACATGGAATATAAATAATAATAATATTAATTATTTGGATATTAATTTGGTTAAAGACTATGAAAATAAAATGTACATTTCATTAATCCATAGAAAAGAATCGTATTCCAATAGTTTTCTCCATTATAGTAGTGCACACCCAGAACATCAGAAAAAATCAGTTATAAAAGGGCAACTTGTAAGAGCTGCCTGAATGATTACTAATTTTGCAGAATTTCAAATTGAGTGCAACTTTTTACGAAGTATGTTTATTAATACAAATTATCCACCTGTATTAATTGATAAATTGATCACTGAAGTAACACAAAAGAGAATAAATGGTCATTTTCGCCCAATTTTAAAGGGACCTAATATGACATTTAATACCCTTGATAATGGAGATTTAAATACAATAACTACTGTTAAAGGAGATATTATAGAAAACCCTATATCTATTAATAGTTTAGGACTGCAAAATGAAAATGATAGCCAATTTACAAAAGCATTGGTTATCACTTTCATGCAGGAACATCAAATTATAAGGGAAATATTCATGAATAACTGGGGGATTTTAATGGATGACCCCCAGTGTAAAAAACATCTAAATGAGTTCCCTAAAATTGTATATAGAAAAGGGAAAAATTTTAAAGATTTATTAAGATCAAATATTCAAAATACAAATAACAAAAAAGCAATGGATGGAATGCATAAGTGTGGTGCTTGTAACTGGTGCCATAAAAATTATTTAGGACAGAGTTTTTATGTAAGAAATAAAAAAATATTTTTTAAAAAATAAATATAATTGCAAGTCAAAAGCCGTAGTTTATTTAGCCATATGTGATTCATGTGCCTCATTTTATGTAGGCAAAATGGAGAGAGTTTTATCTCAAAGAATTTATGAACATGAGTACGCAATAAAGAAAAATAAAACGAACAATGCTCTAGCGAAGCATATTAATGAATATAGTAATCATCAGTTTTATTTTATTATTATTGATCAAGTAGAGATAAAAGATAGGACTCCATGGAATTTAATACTTGAACAAAGAGAATTACAATAGCAAATTAAACTACAGGCAGACAGATGGCCTGGTATTAATGAAAGAAGTTCTATAGCACCAATACTTAAATTAAAAGCATTGAATAGAAAGAAAATTAAAAAATAAGTAGTGAATTATATGAACCTCCACAACAATGGTTATTATAAAATTTAAGCTTTTTAGTTAATATCAGTAATAATATACATATATATATATATATATATATATATATATATATATATATATATATTAATTAAAATAGGTGGAGATTTTTTTAGATAATGGATGAAAACTAAAGGAAATAGTTGAAATATATCTAATATATAATATAAATATAAGGTTATAGATTTAATACCATTTAATATGTCTTACAGATTTCTAGAATGGTAAAAATAAGTTTTTTGTAAAATTATGTATTTATAGGTTTTTAATTTTTATATAATGAAAGTATTAATATATTTAATTAATAATTTAAGAAGGTTTTATAATATAAATGAAATAGTAGTGTATATTACATTTATTTATTATTGTTTCCAAGTAGGCTGATACCATATGTAATATTTATAGTGATTTTATATAATTTATTTAATAGTATATATTAATAGTATCAGTTATTTTAAGTATGTATAAATGTTAAAAGAAGAATTATAATTCTTAATGCAATATAAGAATTTATAATAATATATATGTGGGACAAATCAAAATATTTTCAAACAGTCATTTTTTTATCATTGGGCATGCCCGAGTTGTATGAGTCATGTGAGCGGGATTTTTTTAAAAATGAGAAGGATATATAAGGAAGTGATGTCATTTAACTGATTATCTGATGAAGTTTAAAACCTTTTAAATGAAAGCGCTTATGGTTTATCATTTGTGTATGTGAAGTTATTTGATTGCCTATTTTAAGTTTGTTTAGTTACAAGTTCATTGTTTCAAATAAAATAATTTAATTATATCCAGTTGGTGGCTTTTCACCTTACAGAATGTTCAATGCCACGCTGGTATTAGCACTAGGGGGGATGCAAACAGTTGTTATGCTCATGCCATTGAATTCCCTAGGCAAGTAGAAGGGTCTGCATTTTAGTAACATGGACTCAATGTTCTCTGAGCAGTGAGAGGTGATTATTTCACAATTTGTACACCAATTGTTGATATACACAGAAACATCCCCTCCACGAGATTTGCCACAGAGAGACTGATTTCTGTAAGCATGAAATAATGACATCCCCTCCACATATATTGTACTATCATTTATACTGGCATTCAGTCAAGTTTCAGTGATCACAAGTAAACAAATATTTCTCACCTTAGATTATTTGGAAAGATCCATCCTTAAATAGTCCATCTTGCTTTCCAGTGAGCGTACATTTGTCAGCAGCATGGAAAAAAGTGCAGGCCAGTGTGGATTTCTTTTTAGTCTGGCCTTAAATCCTGCTCTAGAGCCTCACTTTCTTGATCTTTCACATATTTTCCTTTTAATATGCTTTCTATGTCCGATTGTCAACTGGTTAGACAGGTTTGACAGGTTTCTGCAGTTTTTAAGATATTCCAGTAAGATTCCAAGCTGCAGGAGTTCATGTAATGTGTTTGAGTTTACAGGCCTCTCCGCTAACAGTTCATCAAACATGCAGCATAGCCAGGAGCAGCCTTAGGTCAACTGGTGCCCTAGGCAAAAGGTCTCCACGGCGCCCAGCACCACACCACCCAGTGCCCCCATCCTGGTCTACCTACACCAAATAAATACTGGAAAAGCACCCCTGCTATAGCGGCACCCTAGGCAGCCACCTGGTTGGCTTATGTCTAAGGCCGGCTATGAGCACAGCGAGATATGAGATTGGATTTCCAGAAGATTCTCAGTATTGTAGTTAATTATACCTTCATTTCTTGCCCTTAAATCTGTTTTTTTTTCTGTTATTTCAGATGAAGAACAAGAAAAATAGTGCACTTTTCTGTAGGGATCCAAAGCAGTCGCTGCCACACAGGGCACCACATTTTTTTTCAGTCTGCATTGTTGAGTCACTCTTTTAACAAAACAGCACAGTCTGTAAGTGCTACTGTTTTCTGTTTACCCACCCTTCTCAGTTTTTACCCCTTTTTGTTTCTTCACCTTAAAGCCAAGGTATTCCTGAAAATATATTTATATTTCTCCAGGACTTAATTATATTCATTGCTGAGTTCCTCATATGCTTAAGGTTCAAATTGAAATTCAGATTCAGATTTATTTTGTTTTTATACATAAACACATAAAAATAAATATCACAACACAAAAACTGATAAATGTTTAAGACTAGTGGACTTATCAGGGCTAAGTTTATACATGTGGTTAAAAATAAAATGATTAATCCTCTTGAAGCTGCTTAACATTGAGAATTCTCAAAGCTACTGAAGAAGTAAGCACCAAATGTACAGAGGCTGGTATGGACAAACTTCTAGAGGATGCAAACTGTACCCTTGAAACTAGTAGAAGTCTTAGCAAAACAGACCAGATGGAATGGGCCATTAAATAAAGCAACAGCAGGTCATTAAATTAAGAAGGTTTAGGTACATCAACATAAAAATCTTATAGGCAATTTATGGCTTGAGAGAAAAACAGCAAAGGTTTCTTAAAACTGGTGTAATTTAATAGTAACATGGAGTATTCATTGCCAGCTGAGCAGTCAAATTTTGAGGAAGCTGTAATTGGTCCTGTTCTGTGTTTTTAAGCCCTACAATGAATTAATAACAAAAAGAATATCTGTATCTTAAGTATATGCCTATCATCAGGCATAAGTCTAATATCTCATACCAATGAAACAAATTCAAAGCTGTTACCTTCATATAAAATACAGGGTATCAATATGGTATAGTTAAAACTCATATGAATGGTATGAATAACCATCTTTGATAGATTACATCTCAGCTAGACTCAGATAGTCCACTGATAGAGTTCATATAACTCGTGAATACAATTAGGAAAGACACATTGTTTCAACAGTTAACTGTGTATCATAAGCATAACCCTGATAATACAGGTCACTTAATTCATCAGAATCAGATGTAACATGCACACAGTAAGCAATAGAAGGCCAAAATGATGACCTGTGGAACTTCACAGTCCAGGGGTTAGACATATGAGTACTTAATTACAGAAATCAACTCTTTGAGTGACCAAAAATAAATTTTTATTTGATTTTGATTACTGGGAACATCCGACCTCATACACTGCCCATTTTTAGTGGAGGACCAGGAAGAAACCAGAAAACAGTAGATATACAATATTACAAAGTTTAACCAAGCTTTAAAGAAAGATGCACAAAAGTAATGGAATTCATTAAAATGGAATAAACAGGACTGTCACACAAAGATTTGAAATTGCAACACGTTGTAAGAAACGAGATTGGCGCACTTTACTGAATATCCACGACACAGGAAATTATTCATATAGATGTTAACAGCATCACTAAGCAAGAGACAGTATGAAACATTTGGGAGTTAAGTAATGTAATATGCATCTGTATTTATGATTATATGTAAACTGATAAGAAAACAATAAAGCATACATTTCTCATGGGAGGAGTGCACGCTATTCACTTTAGTAAGACATAACTAGCCAGTTATGAAGAAATGGTTAAGAAAGTAAGAAGAGAAAATCTTGATTATTTAAGCATTTTTATCCTGGACAGTCACATAATTTGCAGACTCTACTATGATTTAGCTATACCCTGGGATTCAATAAACTCCATGCAGGAATAGTGTTATTTCTGCATGGAATGAACTGTGTCCATGTCCGTACAGCCCTAACAGCAGCGCGCCTTGCATATTCATGAAGGAGCATTACTGATAAGGGCTGTACAGACACGAACAGTGAACGAGTGCAGGGGACATGTTCTAGCACTGCTCGCACAGTTAACATGCTCCCTGCACAAAACAAATGTGGCATAATATTACAGAATTTCTATAATATTATGCCAGTATTTCAGTATACATGGACACTGAAATGAAATAAATGAGTATTTCAGTGTCCATGGACACTGAAATACATAGGGGAGCAGGAAAGCAATGCAGGGATTGTATGACAGGTACTGTGACACACTCCTTGCATTGTAAAAGTGCTGTATGACACTTTGCTAACTGTTAAAGCAGGAAATGTGGACAAAGGCACAAATATTGGGGGGAGAAAGCCCTAAAAATAGGGACACTTCTTAAATATTGCCATCACAAACTTAGAAAGTTGATAGAAAACAGGTCATGCATTAGCATGAATTTCCAAAGGATAGAAGTATGAAAGTCAAATGTATGCCATTATTCCCTGACAGTAGTCCATGTGGACAAAGGCACAAATAATGGGGGGACAAAGCCCTATAAATAGGGACACTTCATAAATATTGCCCTTACAAACTTAGAAAGTTGATAGAAAACAGTATATGCATTAGCATGAATTTCCGAAGGATAGAAGTCTGAAAGACAAATATATGCCATTATTTCCTGACTGCAGTCCTCAATACAGTTGAATCTCCTAACCTGAGATAGTGCAGTAGTTAGAGTCCTGGCTTTATATGCAGGTATGCACGGTTTGATTACCAAGGCAAGCAAGTTATTTTTATATGGGAAAGCAGTGTTAAAATTATTTTTTTAAACTTAAACTATGTAGTAATTGTTTTTTGTCAACCAGGGTAGTGTAGCTGATGTAAAATGGAAGTGTGAGTGCATATAACATGTGAAATCACCCATGTATACACAAGTGTCCCATACAGTATAGTCACACCCATTGCTAATGTAATGAAAGCACATAGAGGGATGTCATGTAAAGTAAATCATATACACCTACTAAATGAAGCCATTATCCTGATATTTTTTTAAATGAAAAGTGAGCAATAGTTAGCAGTGCTCAGCTATGCTTAGTCAGTGAATGCTAAACAGCAGTCAGCTCAGCTAAATGGATTTGCACACTGTTAAGCAATGCTCAACATTTACCCCTTTAAGCACTGTTCAACTCAGCTTAGCGGGTTTGCACGTTGCTAAGCTGTGCTCAGCATTTTCAAAATGGTCCAATGATGGCAAATGGTGGGGATATGGACTTATTTAAACCGTGCAGGTGGGAATACAGCCATAACCTGTTTAGTTTGATCTCTGCAGGAACATGTCTGGTGTTGGAGAGGGACTGTGCTTTCAGGCGCAGTGCTGGAGCATTCAGGAGTCCAGGGTCATGGCTGGACTCCTTGTTGAAAACCATGATGAGAGACTGCTGCAGGGCCAGTACCAGGGCTCACAATACAAAGCAGAGGCCGGGGACCATCTTGCACTTGATCTCACCAGTTCTACTGGCATCCCTCAGACTGGTGAGCAGGCACGGCACCACTATGCTGACCTAAAGCAGAGGAAGGGGGCACTCTTGGCCCAGTGGATCCAAGATGCACGGGCACAGAATACTCCAGTAGTGGGTAAGTATCACTATCAAGTAGTTTGTAGCAAATACTAGCCTGAGAATGTGATAGACAGGTATGCATAATATTTGTTTTCTCCCCCACAGCTGCAGCAGAGAGGTCTATGAACATAGAAGCCCATGCTGACACACTGCTGAGGCTATGCCAACAGGCTGGTGAGTACAAATCTATTTTGCAGTATATTGTTCAAATAGTTAAGAAGGAGTACATTGCTTACTGCTAGCAGGTATGCTGTTACTGTGTGAACTGAATAAATAAATAAGTTTGACAGACTAATATTGATGTGCAATAAAGATTCTTACAAAGAACTGTTGTGTTTATTCTGGTATGTTGTTGTAGACATATAGAATGTATACAGGTTCTTCACAGCAAATGTGACTGTGACAGCATACATTAACTGAGGTTCTTCTGTGAATCAACTGTAAGAAAAACTGTAGATGGTGGAGCTGCAAAACAAGATATAACTGAAATGTGAAATATATACTGCAATAAGCTGTGAACCCTGAACAGTAATGTAGAAAGTTTCAAAGTGTGTTCCAACCAGCATTGCCTTGTGTTAACCTTTGCTTTCCAGATTACAGTAATCCAAATGATTAATGCACAGTACAATAACTATCTGTCATGCATGTATCACAGGATTACAAGTTTAGACTGTCTAACCAAGAGACTATTAGGCAGAAACCAGTGAACCAAGAAGGAACAGTTCCACAGTAGTTCAGTGTGATGAGAAATAGCTTAGTTGTTAATTTTGCACACACAGACATGGTTTGAATCCAGGGAGTGGTACTAAGATGTGTGCATATCTACACACAAGGAAATGATGGTAGCAGCTGTATGAAGGGTATACTAATAAACTGTGTACAACTGTTCAACTGTCCCACCACATGCCTACAAATGACAGCAGGATAGGTACAAAGAACATGCACTCTTCCTGATATAGGTTCTTCACAGCAAATGTGGCTGTGACAGCATACATTAACAGAGGTTCTTCTGTGAACCAGCTGTAAGAAAAACTGTAGATGGTGGAACTGCAAAACAAGATACAACTGAAATGTGAAATATATACTGCAATAAGCTGTGAATCCTGAACAGTAATGTGTAAAGTTTCAAAGTGTGTTCCAGCCAGCATTGCCTTGTGTTAACCTTTGCTTTCCAGATTACAGTAATCCAAATGATTAATGCACAGTACAATAACTATCTGTCATGCATGTATCACAGGATTACAAGTTTAGACTGTCTAACCAAGAGACTATTAGGCAGAAACCAGTGAACCAAGAAGCAACAGTTCCACAGTAGCTCAGTGTGATGAGAAATAGCTTAGTTGTTAATTTTGCACACACAGACATGGTTTGAATCCAGGGAGTGGTACTAAGATGTATGCATATCTACAAACAAGGAAATGTTGGTAACAGCTGTATGAAGGGTATACTAATAAACTGTGTACAACTGTTCAATTGTCCCATCACATGCCTACAAATGACAGCAGGATAGGTACAAAGAACATGCAGTCTTCCTGATACATGTCTCTCAAGTGTCATGCTGTCACAGCTAGTGGTCACTGCTATCAATGACCCTGGGCACAGATAGGAAACCAGTTGAATTATACCAGTAGCACACTCACATAACAGCACTTCAGGGTACCCCTCCTGTGACAGATATGTAACCCTGACATGTATGAATCTCCTCTAGTCATGTACTCAGAGTTGTCACAATTTGCCCCATATCATTCCAGGCTGACAGTTTAATAAGTATGTTTGTGAAACAGAAGCTATGGGTCATAGGCAGATGTAAAGTGAGGGCAGACCCATAGAGTATTGAGCAGTACAGTTGTGGAAAATAGAAGCATAAACAGTAGTTAATTGTTTTTTTGTATTCCCCCCAATCTGGATCAATACGATAATTCATATACTATGGGCATGTTTTACTCCAAACATGTTGTGACTTGTTCATAGGTTCATAGGTAGGTACTAGGCTTTTGGTTCTAGGGCCTATATAAGCCTAGCCAAATGGTACCCTTGCTTTCACCACCCAAGGAAAATTATTCTCCTGTGCCCCTGTCAAGCAGAGCCACAGAAGTGATCCCCGGGGTGAATTTCCTATCTCCCATCCAATCATCAAGATTTTTCTTGAAGAGTGATAATGAGGACCTTTGATATAGATAGGTAGTTTGTTCCAGAGTATGGGAAATCTCTGGGACAGGAATATATCCCTTTAGCATGTTCTGTTTATTGTGGTGACAAGGTTTAGGTCCCTAGAGCGTGTAGCTCAGGGGGATTGGGATTTCTTTAAGTGGAGCATGTCCAACAGCTATGGGTTTGACATAACTTTGCATGTTAGGCAGAGATCACCTCTGAGTAGGCGATATGTGACGGAGTAAAGCTGGATGTTTTTGAGCCGGTCTGCATAGGGCATCTGTTTGAGGCTGGTAATCCTCTTTGTGAAGTATTTATGCGGCCTTTCCAGTTGTTGTAGATGTCTTGTGAGGTACATACCAAAAGGGGCATTGTACTCTATAATGGGTCTAATGAGTGACGAGTAGAGGGGAACAATGATCTCTTTTTTCTGGATGAGAAACCTTTTGTGATGAGGTGTGCCATGTAAGAGGATTTCCTGACTACTGTGGTGATGTGTTCTATTATTGTTCATATATTTGATTGATTGCATGTTAACATACCTTGTTCAAATACCATTGTTAGTGGCCTGTTGCAGTCAATGTTACTGGCATGCTGTTACGATGCATACTGTTGTTCCATTTATGCATGCATTCATTTTGCTATATAACTGTTCCAAATCTGTTTTATGGGGTTAATTTGAACACCCATGCATGCTGTTATAACTAATCTGGAAATGTGTTGTTCATGACTAACCAACATATTTTTTAAAACCTCGACACCATAGCACATTTGGGAAAGCATATCCCGGTGGATCCACCTGTGCCGTCTCATCTGGCCATGGCATTGGGCCCCAACACATCTGGGACCTAACCTGAGGCTTCCATGACTGGTCCTGCACCACCTTTGGGTGGAACTGCCTCAGGGTATGGAGCCTGTCCCCCCTGGGAGTGGGCATGGACAGGAGCCTGTCACCCGCAGTTAATTATGGAGTTTGGTGCACAGCGCCACCTGACCCGCGTTGGATGGGCAGCTGCGCCAGACTGACGGCTGCCTAGCACACCTCAAGGGGCAGGCCACTCCTCCTGTCCAGCTCTCAGCACAGCCACCTTTGGGGCCATGAAGGAGCAGTGGTGACTGCCCATGGGTGAGGACTGCAGTCCCACTGTATCCATTTGGTGGCTCATGGGCTTCGGATTCCCAACCACCCTCTCAGTCAAAGGTGATTACCTCTCTCATGTGTTATATACTGCCCCATCTGCTGTCTTGTCTGTGTTGTCTGTCTGTGAATGCAACCTATATCACCCAGCCTACCTTCCAAACATACCTACAGCCCTTCCCCAACATCCCACTTTCACCTTAAAAAAAGAAAAAAGAAAAAAAAAGGGCATCTGTCCTGCAAAAAAAACATTGCCCCATACATTGCTCTACATTTCACCCCATGTACAATCAAACTAATCAATCAACCCACAGATTACTCTGAAAATGTCTGTCACCAGCACTCCTCCCTATGGGGTGTGAAGCTGTAAATTCTAAATTTTACAAATGTAATTCACAGATGTTGCTGCCAATGAAATGTAGAGCTATGGTCCTTTCCTACACCTGTCCTGCACATCCCTAGCTGTTTTTCATAATGTTTTACCCTCTGCTTGCCCCCATTTCACCACTTTCCAATCACCCTTTTTTCTTTTCTTTAAAGAAAATTAGCACAGGTGTAAGCGGGAGTAAGCGGTGCTAAGTGAAGCTAAGATGGTTTATTTAACCATCTCTTAGCAACTCTTAGCACCATGTAAAACTGCACAAACCCACTTACAACTGTTTAAAAGTGCCTTAAATTGTCTGCCTTCATCTGCCTGGCAACAAAATAACCAGCGCTGCCAAGTCTTGAACCCAGAATGCTGTGCACTACAACCACAGCAAATTACCACTACACCATCAGAGCTGTAGGAAATTGTAATGCTTTTACAAACATATCATTAATTCTGGTCATTTAACATTAATGAAAAAGCACTTCCTACTCTGGAATCCAGGACCCAGTCCACAACAATCATAGCAACATACCTCTACACCATCTGATCTGTAGGAATTTGTAATGTTTTTACAAACATATCATGCACAACAGTCATTCAACATAGGGGGGATTATATATCCATAGTACTGTTATATACATATCTATCTATATATACACACCAATATATATATATCTATATATATATATATATATATATATATATATATATATGTGTGTGTGTGTGTGTGTGTGTGTACATGTATATATATATATATATATATATATATATATATATATATGTGTGTGTGTGTGTGTGTGTGTGTGTGTGTGTGTGTGCGCACATATATATATATATATATATATATATATATATATATATATATATATATATATACATATATATATATTTTCTTTTTATTTTTCATACAGAGATATATAGACTGATAACCAACCTCTTACTTCAACATGTCTTCAAAAAACCCGACAAATGGGGGGGAATAAAGGGCAAACAATAGTGAAATCATATGCGTAGAAGTCTACTAGAGTGGCATGGTGTGCTTTTACATACAATGCCAGACAGATTCCAGGACTGAAACACAAATGAATGTCAAAATTTACTGATGTCACATCAGCACAGTGATTTCTCAGAAACCCACAACTGTTGAGGCCAACAGACAAAACATATGAGCCACACATCAGGACAGTGTCTAGACATCTGGATAGTGGTGAGGTATGACTGCAGTCATGTAACAGAATGGAAAAACCCATGACAGCCACCAACCATGTCACCCAGCACCTTCTGAACCACAGTAAGATGAACACGACACTAACCCAAATCAGCTCTGGGCAATTACCCATGTATATCCAAATATATCATGCACTACAGGGATGGAACTGTAGGGGAAAGCAAATAGTGGTACATAATGTCCACCCACAACCATTTGCACCACAGTCACAGCAACATACCAGTACCCCAAATGAACTCTAGAGTAGAACAAGTGTTTGAACGAACATATCCTGATTCCTAGTCACACAATACACTGACAGATACTGGCTCAACTCACAGTGTATTGGGAATCCTGAGGTGTTACAGGACCTTTCTCAGTCTGCCCCAACAAACATAGATACCTGATAGACCACCAGCAGCCATAGCAGCATGCACAGTCAGATAGAAAAAGGATATGTGACACTCACATCTGCTACTCTCCCTACCCAGCCAAACAAACATCTGCACACAACACTGCTGCACAATCTTGGCAGTCACTTCACTATGACCAGACATACATAACTCTCATATGTACAGATTTGCACATAATGTCTAGGGTGTGAGACCATATTCATGGCCACTGCTGAATACCACTTCCAAGAGTCTGCTAAGTCAATGGGATGATAACTTGAGTGCAGTCAATAAATAATCATATCACATACCTCTGACCCTCTTATTACAAGGCATCTGGACAAAGCATGACATACTTGAGGGACAGGGGGCCAGAAAGGACATATCTCACATAATGGTATTAAAAACTAAAATAGTTGACAGTGTCACAGGCTTTGTTGTAACATAACATTCTTGAAGGATATGATGTCTGAAACAGCAATGGATGTCAACATTTACTCTGACTACAATCCTCACATCATCCTACTGCTTCCACCAAAACTGATGTTGTCTGAGGAACAGACCAAACATAGCAGGCAAACCCCCCGGGCAGTCTATGAACATCAGGACAGTTGAGAGGTATATCAGGGATATTTCACTGTCAGACGTTATGTCACACAGAAAATGCATGTCCAGATGAACCCTGTTATACTAGCAACCCACTATGTGTATAACAGCACTACTGACTTACAATCTGTACCCAATTCTGGAACTTTGTTCCCCATGTTGCTGGGCTGTCTCCACATGTCCTCTCCTGAGAGGTATTCCCACCTACTGTCTGTGAAGCTGCAGCCCCCATACCTCCATAATGTCTTCCACACAGGGAAGGAAAAGGGGCAAGGCACACATGAAGGCCACAATTATAGCACTGTGTTGCTATGGCATTGGTAAATGGAAAGACAACACAGCTGCTCTGGATGAAAGTAGCAAGTGGGAGACACTGATTGCTGCACAGGCTATCACCTGCTCATGAGCAGTACCTACAAAAGGCAAGCTACTGCCTATGTAACACAGGTCTCAACCCATCTACACAAAGACAGACTGCAACTACACAGACCTAGCCATTTGCATTGTTGTGAGGGAACTCCTGAGCACTATAACAGGTATGTCAATCATGTAAGCATGTAATGGAATGCAGAAGGGGGAATGCAATGATGTCAAATGGGACATTAAACATTAGGCCACAACAAGACCTGCTGGACTCACATGCTGCTGCCCAGCATCTATGGCCATTACTGCTTGCCCTACCTACATTGACATGGAGCACATCTCTGGCTCCTGAGTCACCCCAGCAAAGGTCAGCTCATGTGTGACTACTAATGGAGGTTCTGTTGCCCAATACTGAGTGTGACACTGATAGGCCAGCTACCTGGGATGTTGTAATTATTCATATATCACCTGTGAATGCTACTCTGACACATATGCTTGTCTTACAAATGTAAGAGATGTACATAGGTTATGTGCATACTACATGACAGGTGCAGATGTGTGTGCTGAACTGTATGTGATATACTGAGCCCATACCTGACAACTGTCCAAAGTTTTGCAGACTGACCACATGTCTGCCTCATATTTGTAATCAATGCCTCAGGCAGTTGTGTATTGTCTGGCACATCACTGGCAACCCATTAAAGACTGAAGTCATAACAAATTATCATACATTTCATTGTCAGTTGTCATATCCTGCAGAGTACACCTGTGAATGTGACACTGTCTTTGCTGGCAAATAAGTGTGTTTCAGCTAGATTCATAAAGTGACACTATTTACTGGCCTCTGCCCACCACTGATACATGCCTTTGTGCAGATATCTTGCTCTAACAGGTGCTAGGTGTCTTACCATGACACCCATGTCAATGCAAGTGTACCTTGTCCTGTAGGATGCTGACATTTGTGCATTCACTGTCACCTGCTTTCTAGTTGTGGAGAGCACACCAACCTTGGCAGGTCACTCATCCAATCATGCATTTAGACCCCAAATGGAGGCCCACAAAGCCACAGCAGGTGGAGTGTTGAATATTAGCATACACATACACACCTCCAGGCTGGCCAAACAGTGTGTTAACAGTTGACAAAACATCTATTCAAATCATAGCTAGCTACAGGCCTCCAACCATGACTATGGACACCCACCAAACCTATTGGGACCTGCTGGAATCTGTCAGGATTCAATCATTTACTCTGTTCCTGGGTGACTTCAAATGTCCAACCATAGAGTGCCTGACCTATGTCACCTGAACGTGAACACACATAGATTCCTTGGCTTTGTCAATGCCAATGCAGTTGATCAGCCGGGCAATACTCGTACGGCAGGTGGGAATCTCATGTACCTGGTCCTAACCAACATCAGTAGCCACTGTATCACTCTTACAGTGTCATCCCCCTTGGTAGTATCTGACCACATAGCCATCACTGTTCAGGTCACCATCTCCACTGCTCCCCACCCTTCCCTTTACAGTGTCAAACTGAATGAACTGTACACAAATGACTATAAATCCCCTCAGAGTAGGTAGAAGTAGCTGTACAGCCAACATCCCACTTGTTGGAACTAGCAGCAGTGTCCAGGCCCACACCGCAATACTATGTGGGCACCCACATAGCTGTATGGACTCAGCAGTACCTGAGAGGACAACATCATCTCCCTGAAGGTAGACTAAACATCTGTGATGGACAGCAGCAATACACAAATACCATAATAGGTGGAAACAATTTCTGGACGGGCCAAGAAGGAACAGGTGAGTCATTGGAAGCAATGTTACCTTGGTCTGTACAACCAAATAAGGGCACAGGAGATGTACCATAAGGCTGTCTTTGAGTGCAAATAGGACACATCCACCAAGGCAAATCACTACACCTTCCACACATGTGTCTGCAATTCCAGAGGAAACACACACATCTGCTCTGTAGTGGTGGTCAATAACACCACATGCACATATGGCATAGATATAGGCAACTAGTTGCAGACAAGTGAAGTGTAAACACCACCCTCCTGTCCCCCCAGTGGTACACATGTGCATGTACAGCACCTGACCCCCCCCCTCATCATCAGGAAGCAGCTCCATAATGCCCTCTCAAAGGCAACACACAGAGGTCTCCATAGTCATGATACCATTCCTGGCTGCATTCCACATTAACACAGGCATGGGTTCTCAGATCCATTCTGCACTGTAGTCAACCACAGCCTGAGCACCGGTGTCATCCCACCTGCACAGAGGACAGCCACTGCCATCCCTATACACAAAGGTGGAGCAATCCACCAACTCAGCCAATATGATGCACATCAGCCTAACTAGCCTGGTCTGCAAGGACATGGGAGGCAATATCAAGGACATTATGAACAGGGACATCAGCAACATCAAAATGCCTGGGCCAACACACCATGGTATTGTCAAAGGGAAATCAAGCCTGTGAAACCTGATTGACCTCTCTGCAGTGGTCAACAAACAGAGGGATGAGGGGAAGATGATGAACAATGTCTACCTTCAATTAGCCCAATCCTCTCACACTAATCCCCAGGTGGACAGGATACATAAGCCTACACAGCAAGGCACCAACCTGTAGGTTAACAGATGGGTAGCTAACTGGCTCAGTGATAGTAGCCACTAAGTCAAAGTAGTAGAACCCACCTCTAATAGCAGATTCATCCACAATGGTGTACCCCAAGGATCGGTCTGGGAGCGTCTACTGTTTGAGATATATGCATCGGAGGTACAGGGCAATAGCCCTGTCGGGGCTGTGAAGGTGCAGTCATGACTGCCTGTAGGTGGGGATGTCAGTCCCACTGTATCCATATGGGGGTTCATAGGCCTCTGATTCCTAACCACCCTCCCTATCCAAGGTGTTTACCCCCCACATGTGGCATACATCGCCCCTGTCTGCTGTCCTATCTGACTTGTCTGTCTCTCTACCAAACCTACCTCTCCAGACATACCTACAATCCTTCCCTAACATCCAACTCTCACCTTAACAAAGACAAAAAGGGCACCTGCCCCCAAAACAATCATCGCCCCATACATAGCTGTTCATTTCACAACAATATTCACTAGACACATGTAATCCAGTTCAATTGGCTTGACAACACATTTCTGTTGTCCTCACCCCTCTCTCTGGGGTTTGTGTCCAAATTCACCTCCAAATTCTGTTCAAATGCACAGCTGTTGCTGTATAAGAAATGGACAGCTATGGACCTTCCCTACACCCGTCCTGCACATTCCTAGCTACCTTTCATATTGTGTTTCCCCTCTGCGTGCCCCTTTCTCACCACTTTCCTATAACCCCTTTTTCTTTTCTTTAATGGAATTAGCACAGGTGTAAGCAGAAGTAGGCGGGAGTAAACGTGTTTCTGCAATGCTACGTGAAGCCAAAACGGATTAAGCAGCTGTATGGTTAACCATATGTTGGCATCGCTTAGAGTTGTACAAACCTGCACAAACTCACACAAACCCACTTAAAGCCACTTAAAACTGCTTTAATCACTGTCTCTATCAGCCACTGTTCTGCCTATCAACAAAATAATCAGCCCTGCCAAGTCTCAAATCCAGGACCCTGTACACTACAGTCAGAGCAATGGACCACTACACCATTTGAGTTGTAGGAATTTCTGATGCTTTTTCAAACATATCATACAGTAGAGTCATTCAACAGTAGGGAAAAAGCTCTGTGGAATTACTCAGGTTTTGTATATATAGATATACAGATATATATATATATATATATATATACATATATATATATATATATATATATATATATATATATATATATATAGATATATAGATATATACATATATATATATATATATATATATATATATATATATATATACATATATATATATATATATATATATATATATATATATATATATATATATATATATATATACATACATACTCATAATATGTAGTACACTCATATCTCAGAACCATACCTCTTAACCTATTAGTGAAAGAAATCTGGGCAAAGGCTGTAAAAATGGGGGAACAATGGGCCACAACTAGGGATGGATTTCAAATATTGCTCTTAGAAATGTAGAAAGTTGCTCGAGTAACAGGATTTGTTTCAGCATACATGTTCTGAAGGATATGAGGTCTGGAACTGAAATTATGTCATCATTTACTGACAAAAATCCTCAGATCTTCACAGTGATTTACGAGAGAAATTAGAATAATTTGTGAACCAGAGACAAAATATGAACAATAAACCTGGATGTTCTGCAACAATCTGGCCAGATGAGAGGTATCCTCAGAATCCCTTAGTGCAACAAATCTGGACCAAGCCTGACAAAATGGGAGAAGAAAGCCATGAACATAAGGACATATCTGAAATACTTGACTAGATAAGGTGAAACAGTTGCTACAGTAACACCATCTGTTCTAACATATATTGAATGAAATAGCACAACTCCAAGACTCAGTTGCTTCTCATTAGTTAGTGCCTGAAATCCTCAAATCATCCCAATGCTTTGTCAGACATACACAACACTTATGGGACCAGACCAAAGATATGAACCAGACAACTGGACATCCTACGAATATCTGGACATAACATGACATTAGGGAAAGTACACTCAGCTGCTTAGCATGTAACCAACCATCGTCTAAACTATAGTCAGACTGACACAACACTACCCCAAGTCAGCTATGGGGAATTACACATGCATTTGCAAATATATCAGGCACTGCAGGGATGTAACAGTAGTGAAAAACAATCACTGGTGTGTGCCTGCATACCCACAACCAATTTCCCCACAGTCACAGTGACATACTGGTAAGCCAAATGAACAGTAGAGTATAATGCCTGTGTGAACATAAATATCATGTTTGACACTCACACACTACCCCTACATATGCTGCCCCAAGTCACAGTGTAGTTTGACTCCTACAGTGGTATGGAACATGTCTCAGTCTGCCCCTACAAACATATACAGCTGATAGACCACCAGAAACTGGAGCAGAATGCACAGTCAGATAGAAAAGGAGCCATGAAATTTAAATGTACCCCCTTTCTACACAGCGCAACATTTACACACTACACTGCTACGCAATCCTGACAGTCTGTTAACAATTGTTACACAAACACAGAGCCCTCAACTGTACAGATTCCCACAGAATGTCCAGACTCTGTCCTCATATATATTGGCCTCTTCCTCATAACATGTCTGGCATTCTGATACATCACTGGGATAATATCAGGAAGGAAGGCATTAACTAATGATATACCATACCTATAAACCTCTTACTGCATGACATCTGGACAAAGCCTGACATAATTGGGAGACAGAGGCCCAAACACAGGGGCATAATTGAAATATTGCTGTTATAAACAGAGAACGTTGCTGGTGTTACAGGGTTTGTTGTAACATATCAACTGAGGTATATGAAGTCAGAAGCACAAATGGAAGTTAGCATTTACTGACTGCAATACCTGGGGTATGCTACTGATTTGCCAAGGACAACAACTGTCGGAGGTACAGACCAAACGTCAGAGTCAAACCTCTGGCTATTCTGCAGATAGCCCTACAGTTGAGAGTTATGTACAAAATGTAACAGTCAGACTGAGACCCATGCTGAATATCCATGTCCACAGAAACCCTGTTAAACTAGCATGAATCCAAATGTATAACAGCAATATGCACATTTTTATTTATTTATTTATTGACATTTGTTAACCGGGTTTGTCCAACTGGGCTTGTGGCACATTTTCAGTGGAGACCCGAGGAGAAAAGCTCCAGTAGTACATTTTTAAACAAGTTCAATTTTTAACAATATTGATATAATAGCAGTTATAGAAAAAAGATTCACATATGTTGGGTTACATGCATAAAGTTAAAGTTGCATTAAAAAGAAGCTTAGTAACATAATTTTACATTGATATAGTTCAATAGGTCAACAATACATTTTTTTGTTTGTATAAAATTATGCAAATGCATAGTAGACACATTGGAGAGAGAGGTGTAATGAGGTACTAAGTATGGACCTTTTAAGGGTACATAAAGGGAAGGAAGACTAGGTGGGGTCATGGCAAGGGCAGGTCCTGGAATTGAGAAAATAAGCTTTTAGTTCATTTTTAAAGTGTGAGGTGTGAGAGATTGAATGTAAGTCAAGGGGAAGTTTGTTCCAAGCATGGGCAAGGGAGTGTTTGTAGAGTAGTTTGCCTACTAACCTTTTTTGGGTGGTAGACATCAAGTAATTGTTGATTAGACGTACGGAGGGTCTGGGATGGGATGTAGAAGGAGACTAAGGAAGATAGAGATGGACAGAAGGAGGTTTTATAAAGAATAGAGTGTAGCATATGAAATTGATAAGATAGCAGAAATTGGGGAAATTCAAGACATTGAAGACAGTTTAAAGAAATGTAGTGGTGTGAGTTGTATGGGGAGTTAGTAATGAATATGGCTATTTTATGCTAAGTCTGTTGGAGTTTGTTTAGAGTGGAGGCCTGGATATTGGTAAGAACCGGGGCGGCATATAAGAGGGAGGGGAGGAGGAGTGCCTGGCCCAGGGTAAGTCTAGATTCAGGAGTTAGGAATTTTTACTGAGACCTTCTCCCCCATTTTGTTGGGCTGTCTTCACGTGTTTTGTTGTAAGAGGTATTTCCAACTGCCCACTGTGATGCTGTTGTTCACCTCCATGATGTCTTCCTCACAGTCAAGAAAAGGGTCAATGGCCACATGAAGTACTCAATTATAGGAGTGTGTTGCCATGCCATTGGTTATAGGAATAACAACACAGCTGTTCTGCATGCAGTTAGCAAGTGGGGGACACCAGCTGGTGCACAGGCCATCAGCTTCTCATGAGCATTAACTACAAAAGGCAAGCTGTTGCCTATGCAAAACAGGTCTATACCTCTACATGTGTGGGCAGAGAGAGAGAGAGAGAGAGAGAGAGACACACACACACACACACACACACACACACACACACACACACACACACACACACACACACACACATAAACAGAAACGGGAATTGGAATCCAAACCAACAATACTTGGGGGAAAAAAGGGTATGTCAAACAAGTAATCATGCAATGGAATGCAGTAAGGGGAATGCAATAATGTGATATAGGATGTTAAACAAATATGTCTCAACAAGACTTGCTGTACTGATATATTGCTGATTAGCATCTTAGGCCATAGCATATGGGTGTGTCTGCAGTGACATAGATCACAGCTCAAGCCCCTGAGTCACCCCAGGAAGGAATGGCTCGCATATGACTACTACTGGAGTGTCTTTTGAACAATGCTGACTGTGACGCTGCTAGGCCAGCTACTGGGATGTTGTAGATATCCACATGTTACTTGTGTATACAACTATGATATACATGTTCTTCTCACAAATCTGAGAGACCTATGCAAGGTATTTGAATAATAAACTACCACCGCAGATGTGTATTTTGAACTGGATGTGACATAATGAGCTCATACCATTCAACTGTCCAGTGTTATACACACAGACCATATGTGTGCCTCACATTTGTAGTCATTTACTCATAGAGTTGTATTATATCTGGTAAATCATTGGCAAATCTGTGAAGACTAGACATTAGAGCATACTAGCATACATATGAGTGTCAGACATCCTCCAGGGTATTTCTGTGAATGCAAAGGCTACTGTGCTATCAAATGACTTAAGTGTGTTACAGCAATATTAAGAAAGTGTCACTAATTTTGGGCCATTGCCCCCCATATATGTGTGGCGTCCTCCAGATGTCCTGCTCTAACAGGTTGAGAGGTATGACTGAGCAGCAAGAGTGTAAATACAGTGTGTCATACTGACATAGAACAGAAATGTATATCAGGTATTACATGTGCACATGTATGTATGAGTAGGTGTATCTGGAAGGCTCATAACAACAGACATAGGATGCAAAATGTCAGGTAAATAAGCTGTACATGTTCGACATGTGTGGTTTCTATGCATCCAACAGACATAAATTTCTACAGCTACTGGTTGTTGCATTGCCCTGAAATAGACATGGGTACTAGAATAAGCATGATTATCAAGTTGAAACTGGACAGGTGTCCAACTGTGTTATGACCTTGTGTCCATGCCTACTACAAACAGCTATATGACCACCTACATATCTGTATGGACTCAGCAATACCTTACTCATAATACCTGCCTCCACCAAGGTAGAGTAATCCCCTTTGTTGGACAGCAGCAATACACAAACCACATAATCGGTCACTATATTGGCTGTACAGGGTCAAGTAGGACCAGGCACCAACTTGGAAGCAAGTCAACCTTTGTCTGAATGAGCATATAAGGTCATAGGTGAATTACTATAAGGCTAGCTATGAGTACAAATTGGACACATCCACCAAGGCCAATCACAAGGCCGTCTTCACATATGTCTTCAATCTCAGTGGCAACAACTCACCCCACCCTGTAATGATGGTCAATCACACCACATACACACACACCATAGCTATAGCCAAACTGCTGCAGACAGGTTAAGAGCAAACATCATCCCCCTGTCCCACCATCAGTACAGGTGGATATGCACAACACCTGCACCCCTCCCATCATCATCAGGGAACAGGTGCATACTGCCTAATCAAAGTCAACAAAAGTAAGTCTCCATGGGACCTGAAACATTCCTGTCTGCATCCTACATCAACTCAGGCATATGGTCCCAGCTCAATTACACACTGTATGCAAGCAAAGCCTGAGCACCATTGACATCCCATCTGCAAGGAAGATAGCCACTGTCATCCCTCTACACAAAGGTGAATAATGAATGGCAGATTATGCAATGCACTGGCCCTCATTGGGGGGAACATGACACATCAGGACCAGGAGTGCAATGTAGGTTCATACTCTGCTGATAGATGACAGGGGTATGATGTGGTTGTAAGTGGTGGCTAATGATAGTCAATGTTGATGTGCAGGTTCTCTAAATAACTTTGACCAATGTATGAGGTCCTGTGATGTGTTTCCCTGTTTATGTCTTCCAGGTGACATACAGCGGCAAAGACAACCAGCATATACTGAAGCTGAAAATGCAGCCATCACAGATGCCATCATCCAGCATCATGGGGTGATGTTTGGCCATGGCCAACACAATCTGTAGGAGCGGACCACCCTGTGGGATGACCTTGTCCACAGAGTTAACAACTTGGCCACCATGGATGCACATACGATCAGGTCAGGCATCGGGCAACTGACCTGATATGTCATGCCCAGCAAAGCGCTGCTGCCCTGGCCAGGGACCGTACCACTACAGGTGGGGTCCTGCCAAACACCCCACTTATGGCAACAGAGGAACTCCTTGCCAATCTTTGGGCAGCCTCCACACACCAGCCAAGCCAAGAAACACAAGTCATGGAGGGGGGTGGCACCCAGGCAACAGGCAAGGAGTGTCCAGGTAAGGCCCCAGTGCACATCAATTGAACATTGTAGCAGTCATACTGGATTCTATAGAGTATCTGGATGCATATGTCAGGTAAAACTGCATTTGTGGGTAGGGTTAATGCACACAAGTGCACATCTATGATGAAGGGCATCAAATTGTGTACTATCAGAGCTTGTACTGTACATGTGCAGAAAAGTAGCATTCATCTTCTACCAATGCCACATGTGAGTTTGCTGACAATACCTCTCCCCCACAACTACATAGGTCCCTATGGTCTGGACAAGAGACATCAGCCTGAAGCCGGTGAGCATGGGATTGCCCTGTTGTTGCTCACCAGTACCCCAGGCATGTTAAGGTCATGCATGTTACCATGCACACAACTGTTACTCTCAGCCATATTGCGATATGTGCATGTCCACTTGTGGTGGGGTTAACTGCATTGCATCACAGTGGTCATCACAAGGCCCTATTTGCAGGAGGTTTCACATATCTGTAGCATACCTCACAACCTGTCATTGCAAGAAAGCTGGACAAATACTGACAAAAGGGGGGACAAAGGCCTAAAACTAGGGACATATTTTAAAAATTAGTCTTATACAGTGCATATAAAAGGTGTACACACCTTTGTTAAAATGCCAGGTATTTGTGATATACAAAGATGAGACCACTATAAAACACTTCCAAACTCTTCCAACCTTTAAGGTGACCTATAACCCGTACAATTCAATTGTGAAACAAACTAATCTGTTAGGGGAACACTTATGACAAATAAAAAATGTACAATAAGCTAGATGCATAAGTGTGCATGGGCTGAAGCTAATACTGTGTTGAAGCAGCTTTTGGTGTAATTACAGCGTTACATCTTTCTTGGGTACACACCTGCCATCAATTGCAGATACTCTTTGATTAACACCAAATAATGGTCAGCTGTCCTACTAGGATTTTCCTGACATTTACCCAGTTGCCTGCTAAAGCAATAACCATGGTTGGCATAGAGCTTACAAAGCATCAAAGGGATGTCATTGTTGAAAGGTATCAGCCCGGAGAAGGGTACAAAAGCATTTCCACAGCATTGCATATACCATGTAACACAGTAACAACAGTCACCAAAAGGTGGTGAACAAATGGGGCATAAGTGAAATTGCAAAGGAGTGGACATCCCTCCAAATGTGTTGAAAGATGAGACCTAAACTGGTCAGGGGGGCTGCCAAGAGACCTACAACAACAGTAAGGGAGTTGCAGGAATTTCTGGTAGGTACTGGTTGTGTACTACATGTGACAACAATCTCCCATATTCTCCACATGTCTGGCCTATGGGGTAGGGTTGGAATATGAAAGCCTTTTCTCATGAAGAACAATATCCAGGTCTGGCTAAATTCTCAACAACAATACATCAGGTCTCCCAACACGTGGGAAAATGTGCTATGGTGTAATGAGATCAAGGTTGCAGTGTTTGGCCACAATTCCAAAAGGTTTGTTTGGTGCAATAACAACACTCTGCATCACCAAAAGAACACCATCCCCACAGTGAAGCATGGTGATGGCAGTGTCCTGCTTTGAGGTTGCTGTTCATAAGCTGGAAGTGGACCTTTAGCCAAGGTGGAGTGGATTATGAACAGTTCCAAATACCAGTCCCTTTTTGCCCCAAATTTTCATGTGTCTACTTGAAAGCTGTAGATGAAGAGATATTTCACCTTTCCAAACAACAATGACCCGAACCATACATCCAAATCAGAAAAAGAATGGCTTCACCAGAAGACTATTAATGTTTTAGAATGGTGCAGTCAGAGTCCACACCTACATCCGATAGGAAATCTGTGGGGTGCCCTGAAGAGGGCTGTGCACAAGAGATGCCCTCACAATCTGACACAGTTGGACAGCTTCTGCAAAGGAGAGTGTGCAAATATTGCTAAGTCATGTTGTGACATGCTGACAGACACTTTCTAAAGTGGAATGATTGTTGTAACTAAATCAATACATGCTTTAACAAAGTATTAGTTTAAGGGTGTGCACAGTTATGCAACCAGCATATTGTACCTATTTCATTTTCTATATATTACCCCTAACCAATGTGTTTGTTCTTCAATTGGATTGCACAGGTTATAGGTCACATTATAGGTGGGAAACATTATGGCATGATTTATGTGGTCTCATGTTATATATCAGAAAAACCTGGCATGTTAACAGGGGTGTGTACACTTATTATATCCACTGTAAGCTTAAAAGGTTGTTAGAGTAACTGGTTTTGTTTTAACATACTTTTACTGCAGGTTTTGAAGTGTGAAAATCGAATTATGGCATTAATTAGTGACATCTGTCCTCAGATCATCCCAATAATGTGTCAGTCAAACACAGGATTTATGAGGAACAGACCAAAAATATGAGCCACACATCTAGACATTCAGCAAAACTATGTACAGTTGAGAGGTATGTTCTGTAGGAGTTGCCACAATGCTATACAGGTGAATGGCAATAATGTGTACATGGCTGCAGTGTGTGCTAGGTGAAGGTGCATAACCTACTAACACTACTCTCATATCTCAGAGGTGTATATTAGTAGTAACATTATGTGGAAATGGCCAGAGTGTGCATATTGTGGTCTGACTGTGTTGTGAATGTCACCAGTTGGCTATTCTGAGGTCTGTGTAATGCATTTGTGCCACCTCACCTGTGTGTCTGTATGTGTGCGTTCGTGTGTGTCTATGTGTATCTGTGTGTGTCTGTGTTTGTGTGTGTGTGTGTGTGTGTGTGTGTGTGTGTGTGTGTGTGTGTGTGTGTGTATGTGTGTGTGTGTGTGTGTGTGGGTGTGCATGCACTTGTGTGTGTGTGTGTATCAGCAAACCTCATAGTGCAGGTATTAATTTACATATGTTGTCTTCCCCTCACAGGTGGACATGGAGGTCATGGTCCCTCCCACTCAGAATCTGATGTCATTGCCTCTGCAGACTCTAACAATGATGGTGGTCATAGTGGGGGCACAGGTGTGGTTGTCAGGGGCTGAATCTGTGCCATTGGTTGGCATCCCACAGTTATCCACAATGTCCCCACATGCACAGTCACAATGCGCACACATACCCCATCTCGAGCAGCCACAGATAATGGACAGTTGTCAGGTGGCAGCATGGAACAGGCTTTTGTGATGACTATGGCAAGTGTGAGTGTAGCCACGAGCCATAGCCAGAGTGCAGGTGAGGTTCCACACAGGCGGATGGATAGGGGTGCTTGAAGGAGGACTGCTGCCCATCAAGCTGCTGCCGCAACTGCCACAGCAGGTGTCACCAGGTGCATGTTTTGGGCTGTCATGGATGCACAGGCACTTAGTGAATGCAACACTAGACAAATACTCTGGGTCTTGGATGCATCTCTTTCTGGCTTATGTGGCAACATACATGACCTTATTGAGGCTACACATCAAAATACTAAGGTCACGAATAGATGGTGGGGTGAGACCTTGGCAATCCTCGACCATGGCATGTCTGTGCTAGAGTGTGTGGTGGGAGATGGGCATCAGCCACATAGATGTAGGTCAGCACCAACATCAGGTGAGAGTCTACAGGGCTATGCACCTTCACACTCCTGTAGTAGCAGTACCACCAGCACTACTGAAGGGGGGTGCTGTCCACACCACAATGGAGCAGGCCATGGGCACGTGGTCCTGGCCAGCCCCATCAGGGACACAGATCCAGCAGACAGCAGTCACCATCGGGAAGCAGTACTACATCTGGCCTTGGGCCTGGTGGTGCCAGTGAGACCCCTGGCAGGACCAGTTCCCATGTCTGTGGCCGGAGACTGTGAACTGTACACCCTGCCATGTATGGTCCACAGCTGTCCAACATATACCTGTGCAGGGAAGCCACATGATGTGACTGTGTGCATACATACACACACACATCACCATCACAGCCAGGTCACCTCTAGAAACACACACCACCTCTGCAAGGCTCATTCATAGAACATCCCTCCAAACACACACACATGATGTCAACCGAATGGCCCAGCTTAGGCCTCTGGCAAACCCACACAACACCCTCTGCATATGATGAATCCTGTGCCATATCCCTGTCATCCATACCACCGATGCAGGGACATGCTAATATGGTTCTGATGCACAAGGTGAATTAAGTACATTTTAGCTATGTAATACTGTGTAGGGTGCTGTCAGCTGGCATTTGTAATGGGTACACTTTAGAGTTTGTTAACTTTTCAGCCATGATGCGTTATTGGTGTTAGTAATGCTGACTGAATGTAGTCACACATGCTGTATTCTGTTTGTGTTATAGGTATCTGTGTGTCAGCAGGAGGTGGTCCTGTAGAAACTGGCAATGAGGGGTATGGCATTTACCAGGTCTGTGTAACAGTTATTGCATGTGCCACAGACCTTATAGGGCTGAGGGGTGTATACGGGTAAGTCTACAGTGGTTGATGTCAGCAGCCCTTGTGAGTGTTGGGGAAGTGAATGTGCTCACCGGCATGTGGTAGGATGGCATCTAGGAACTGGTGGAGTACCCTGGATGCGGATGCCTGTGGGCCCCCTATGATGTCCACAGTAGGTCTTTGGAAAGTACCTGTAGCTAGTATTGGAAAGTACCTGTAGTTAGTATTCTTAAGGCTACACGTACTTTGGTATCCACTGGGATGGGTTCCCCTCTGTTGGCTCTGGGTCTGAGTTGAGGCCGGCGCAGCTTGATGATTTGCTGAAGTATGTCTCTGTCTACCCTGTAGCACTCTACTATCTCCAGATCATGTAGCCCGTGGTAAGTTACCCTGAATATGAACACTCTTCTCTTCCTCCTTGGTCTGTGGTGGTTGTCAGCATTATCCTCCACACCACCCTCAGCCTCTAGCACATACTGATGGATCAAAGCAATGGCAGCCCCTAACATGTTTTTGATAAAAATCCCCCCCCCATGTGTACACCAGTGGTGCAGAGTTTGTGGGAAAACCACACTGTAAGGTGTTTGTATGGTTTATACTGTTGTGCTGCAAATGCTGCCTGTATGATTGGCTGACTATGATGCATTCCACTTTCCAGCTATGTTATTTGCACTTGATTGCCTGTATTCTGCTATTTCCCTTTTTTTCCCTTTTTCCCCTTCCTATTTCCACCCCTTTTAAGCCCTGCAGCGGGCTGTGCAAACCCAGTGCCCAAATGTAAACACTCCTGCTATTTCCAGGTTTCTTTTTTTTTTGTTTTAGACCTAGTGCGTGCCATGTAAACCTGTTTAGCTAAGGTAAACAATGAGAAACTGCCCACCCCTGGACACAAACATGCTTGCATTTCATGGAATAAGTTAATACAGCCTCAGACACGCACCCTTGCTTAGCTGTGCTAGCTAAGCTCATCTGGAAACCATGGAGCTCCAATGTGCTTGCACCAAAAATGACACACCTCCTTTTCATGTCTGCTGCTCCTCCTGCTTACACCACTGACTTATAACACCTACATAGTTAGGTGCAGTTTGGCACTTTGCTTCTTTTTGTGATTCAGTAAATTTCCCTCATTAGCATACCCCACTGCCTTAGTCCCTAGTTACTACACTATCCCAGAGCCTTTCCCCTTAGCAACCACTTTTCCCTGCTATTATTTTGATTCTGCATGCCATAGACTATAATGGCAAAATGCAGATTTCACTTAAAATTGCCTTTTCACATTTTTTTTTATTTTCGGCATGATCCTGTTTGCGCTCAGCTGCCCTATGCTTAAACAGCTGAGATCGGCCAAAAAAAAAAAACTTTTGTTTTTATAATTTTGAAACACTTTTCCATGCTAATGGCCATATATTTGGTCACTGGCATGCCTAAGGATTAGAATACATGCTTTAATTTGAGCTGTCATGCCTCCGTTTTAATTTTTGCAGAATCATTTCTGCATGCTACACTATTCTGCCACGGATGCCTGTCTGTTTACTGGATCACTAATTGACCTCATTTGCATGGTTTTCAACAGCAAATGAGGTCATTAGTGTAATCCAGTCATGTCCGTGACAGAATAGTGTTGCCAGGCTCGTGCACATCCCTAGGCATGTTTACTGGATCACTCGGCGGCCATATTCCATGTAGGAACAGCTACACTATTCCTGCACAGAGTTTTTTTGCTTATTGAATCCCGGGGATAGTTTGAGGTTGGTTTTAGAAGTGAGGAGGCTGTTTATTTTCCTTATGGTATAGGGAATATGATTCCATAGTTTAACTATATGTATTGAGTGTAAGGACTATCCTTGTGAATGACTTGATTTTTTGAGATTCTATTAGGTGATGGTCCTCTGACTGAAGGCTCCTTTTGGGTTTGTACCATTTTATTATATTACTAATGGCTGAAGTGTTTGAGGGATGGCTTAGTATTTACATATAATGTATTCCATCTGCTCCTAATTTATGATAGTCTGCAATAATATTATCTGCTGCTAATGCATTGGGTTTTAGTTTATTCAACTAAATAGGTAGGGCATAAACCAGCTAAGTACAACTCCTGAGACTCCTCAGTAAGTATATAAATGCTGCAAGATAATTTTTAAGTCACATATGCTGGGTATTTCTGGGAGATGAAGAGGGACCAACACTTAACAGTTGCACTGACTGTTCCCCATTATGGAGCCATTTATAACCCTTGTAAGGGTAAACTCATTAGCATGTCAAGTATAACATCCAAAATGAATCTTTGCATTTTCTGAGATGTGAATGAAGATGGGCATACCACCTTCTTAAGACTCGTGCTAATAAACAGAAGTTTTAAGATAGCATGGTGACTACTTAGAACTTCATGGTAAAAAGTACAGTTATTTAAAAGACAGGTAAATGATATCTCATTGTTAAAGGTAGGAAAACAAGATAATCTAATATATAAAATGACCAAGCACTCCATTCAAATGGAGTTCTTGAGAATGAAGGTAACCAAGTACTCCTTTAGCAAATATGAAAGAGAGAAACTAATAATCCTATAACCCAAGACCTTCAGGGAAACTGTTACTAACCACTTCAGACAAGTGTCCAATCCACACATGGTTTACCACAAACGTGGAGCAATTAAGTTAATTCTGAGTAATCTAGAAATGAAACTCATGCCAAAACTAGAGGGCAGCTGTACCATTCAGACAAATTTCAGTCTCTGTGAGAATATCAGGAGTGCAATTGTCCTGCTTGACAGAACCTTAGATATAAAAATGTGCATAAATATCAAGCTTATATTCTTTAGAGGAAGAAGATTTCTGAGGGCAAGACAGGCTCGGCTGCACATTCCATGAATTACTCAGAAGAGCACGGCTAGAAGATTAGCCAAAGCAGAGAGCTTCTTAGGCAGAAAACCTGGCTTCTTTTGAGAGACCCCTGTTTGGTAGCAAGCATAAAACACATTCATTCTAAACAGTTGCCCAAATGACGGCAGTATAGCATTTTGTGTACAAGCTATTACCCTGTCCTTCTTAAAACATGGTACCCCGAATAAAATCAAGAGTTCAAATGCTATTTGATAAAATAACATACTTGATGTGGGACTTAATCACACAGAGAAGATGTCATGAGTTAGGACCTTGTTATAGACTGAGAAAACCTTATCAGGTTACCTGTGTCCAAATATGGCTTATCAGCTATAACTTCTGTTTCCCAACTTCTCTAATGGTAAAAAATGCATCTGATACCTGGGCATCAATATCTTACAGTATAACCAATGGCCATCTACAGTTCCCTGCTGAAGAGAAAGTAATTTTTAGGTTCATTCATAGGACTATTTTATAATTAATTGACCTTATCTTTACTGCAGCCTTCTCCTACTAGAACTCAAAAGTATAAATCTTATCAGTTTAGAGTGCAACATCATCTTCACTGTATCATCTTATGTTTAAATTTCACATATAATATCAAAGTCTGTCAGCATGTAGTTTCTAGGAGGACTTACTATTAACCAGGCATCCCACTTTATTGTATTGCTTATGTTACCACTTTGCTTTTTGTTATATGGCTGGTATTGTGGCACTGTGCTCTGCAATAATATTTTTTTTATTTATGTACATTTGGATTGAATATGCATTTTTCTTTTAACTGTAGGAAGATGTACCTGAAAAAGGACTCTTGCATGCAGGCTACCTGCCTAAAATAAAGTAAAAAGGTCATGATTTTTAACTGGAGTCTAGAGTGTTATAGAATAGGAAATGATAAAATCATTTCATGAAAACATCAACGAAATACTGGTACTGTCCCAGCTCAAAATCTGGAGGCTACACTAAGAACATCTCAACTACAAATCAAGCCAAGAAGTAGTCTAAACAAGATACTAGCTCTAGCAGCAGGTCAGATGTCACCACACCTTGCTGAAACACCAAGTGTAGAGTATATCCACACTGATGGCCTGCAAAGGTACTAAGTCCAGTTCCTTTCTATAATTCAGATGAATTATTTTTCATTTCCATCTACAAGAGAGAGGCTATTACCCATATAAATAAAGTAAATGGTTTAAGTTGCCACAGTCTCCTGGGTTTGATTGCAGAAAACTTAAAAAAAGAAAAAAGAAAAATATCAAAACAGAAAGAAGGAAAGAAAGAAAGAAAGAAAGAAAGAAAGAAAGAAGGAAAGAAAGAAAAAGAAAGAAAGAATTTTCCAGCTGCAGTGGCTACAGTGGTTTGTTGTGGAAGGCTTACAGTGCAGCCTGTTCAGACACAGACTGTCCCTCTTCTTGGAAGCAAATAATTTTATAATCTATTCTATATGTAAAGATTCATAAATTCCTAGAAGCTGTCACACAATGGTATGTTAAACATCAACTAAAATATCAGCACTGGCACTTCAACAACTAGGTTAAAAACATATTTATCCCTGTTTGTCTACAGAGGCAAATTATGTTTTGAGAATGAACGTCATACTGGGAAAATACTTTACCCTTGAGTAGAATTATTAGAGGATGCTGAAAAAGCATTCAGTTTATTAGAATGCACATACCTTTTTGAATATCACAGAACTGTACTCGCTCTAGTAAATCTTTAAAACAACCTGTTTTCAAGAGGCCGAATAACATTAAAAAGGGATAATATATTTTGGACAGAATAGAGGAGGTGCACAGAAGGGTCTAACAATGAGACCAGCTTGTTGTTACATATCTTATTGTCAATGGAACCTCTAGCTAACATATTTAGGACTAATCTGATGGGCTCAAATGAGGCCACTGAAGGGGAACTAAATTCATCTAGTAATAAGGGAGAAGTAGCCATTGTTGCATACTGTTTGGTCCTGTTATTGCAGGAGCTTAAAATTACCATTCTTCCAGTAGGACAAGTGTCAAAAAAGACTATAACTAGTTTCAGGTTATGAAATACACATGACCAAACTGGTGAATATGACAAATACTTCACAACCACAATTGCATTTTCATTCGCAGTGCATATAAATGGAATGTTCAAGACATTTGCCGCCTAGGGATCAGAGTGGCATTAAACAGCAGTATGACAGGTGATCTAAATATTCAAATGGTATGGAGTATTATAACTCACACATTAAATGTACAGTGGGAAAAATGATGCATAATCCTTAGATACTGCATATATTTCAAGCTATTCTCCTACATACTCTTGTCAAACTGTTAAACCAAATGGAGCAATGTCATTTTAAACTATGTTTTGACACCCCCAAAGTCTCAGGTGATTGCTACAATTCATTATGCCTGTAAATAACATTGAGGGCTAGCCATGCTTGCTTCATTCTTTGCAGTTAGAACCGGTTGTCACCATTTAGGAGCTCATGGGTTGCAAAGTTCACAAGAACTTTGTTGGAAGTTGGAACAAGTCTGGTCTCTGAAGCCTAAGAGAATGTCCACACAAATATTTGCTTGGTCGTTGATTTGGTAGTTCCCTGGATATGAAATACAAACAGCCTTCACAGTAGATAAAAACATTTACTTTTCATATAAGCCTGATAATAAAATCATCTAAAACTTTAAATGATTGGCTTTTTACCTTGGAGAGATTACACAAATTTTATGCTCAACAAGAATACATTGGCAGGGCACACAATGGCAGATACAGCAGCATACCCCACCCATCCAGATAAACATTTGAAAGAAAAGAATCAGTTAGCTGCTTAATTTAACTTTGACTTTATTTTCTTGGAGGAACAACTTGATGAAAAAAGCAAACCATAAGAATGTAGATACACATGTAAAATAACTTATTGCTAATAAACTGTATTAGCTTAGCTCAGGTTTGTTTTCTACTTGGTCCCAGACTGATGACATTGTTTACTGCAGCCAAGGAGATAGAATAGTGGATATAATTAATGTTTCTTGATGACATAATTATAAAGGAATTATGCTTAAGTAAAGCCTATTTTTACCACCCTCTTGTGGTATGCTAGATATTTATGTATGGGCTATAATAAGAATTGGGCCTTTCTGTTTCAATTATACATGAGTGAAGGTGACAGCTTAAAGATATGCACAAGAACCAGACTAGACATGGGAAAGTCCCAGAATACCAGATGACAATGAGAAAAAAATTGTGTCCTTCTAAATCTAGGATTATTAATTCAACTGCATAAGGTAAGAAACTATTGTGCCAATGTGCAAGTAAGGCCTATAGTTCAAAGACAAGACATTTCTGTTTTTTTTTTTTATTATTGCTTGTGTTCAGTGGTGGTGGTGCTGCAGTAGCATTGTCACCTCACAGTTAGACGTTCCACGTTCGATTCTCAGTTAGAGCGTCTTCTGTGTGTCAACATACGTGAATGGGCATTCCTTTGCTGAAGGTTGTGCATTAGGCCTGGCAAGCCAGCACATAAAACTCTACTGCCAATCATTAGCAGACCGGATTTCCGCTGTGGCAACCCCTAACCGGGAAAAGCCAAAAGACATACATACAATTGCTTGTGTTCAGTTAATTCACTAAAGCAAATCTAATACCTATAGTAAGTTTCCTTATATTGAATCTTATAGATTTTATTAATTGTTTGAAAAATTAGAAGACATTCTCTGATTTTTGTCCTTTTCTGTGGAGAAGGGTTCTCAAGAACTCCATATAAAGTAATATATAAACTGTTATGCTATCATTGGTTAGCTTATGCAGATGTTGAATGTATGAATGCAGTCATATTTAAACATCTATTACACGTTAAGTATTCTACATTTTGGGCTAAAGCAGATAATCATTTTTAAGAAATGAACTAAAACCACTAGACACTTTTTAGCATATATATGGGGTTGCCACCTTTTCAAATGTCCAAAGTGGGATATTTTTATAGAATGGTGAGATTTTGCAGGACAAGTCATACCCACAGCTAGTGTAAAAGACAGAACTTCAGTGTTTTGCCAAATAAAAGCTTATTCTTGTAGCATTTGAGTTGCTTATACTGTTTCATATAACATTTAAGTGTTTCAGGTAAAAAAAAAATAATTGTTTTATTCTACTATTAAAGAAAGCTTTTAACTATTGTTGCCCTAAAATCAAGGCATTTGCCATTTTTTAGTTTTGTTTTTCTTTCCATAGGACACAACTGCTCAAATAGGGACTGTGCTACACAAAGATAGACAAGTGGTAACCCTACAGAAGCATATTGTCCCTCTAGCCTAGACAATTCTGGATTTGTGTGCAAAAATCCCAGTTCAACAGAACAGGCCCAAGCTTTGTATTTAGGGCTAGTTTCTCCCTGAGTGAGATCTTTATATGCCAGTGTGGAAGTGAAAACTGTGCAGTTTAATGGATACAATCTGGGACCCAACTAAACAGATGGTTTCTAACATAAGAATATTTCAGAACCTTTACAAAATGTTCAACAGTGGAAGTTATAAGACATTCAGAAGAATGCATTGCAAAATGAAAGGTGTTGTATGACTCCCAAGAGATTTATTGATTCACTGTGAAACGCTTTCAGATAGCCATTACACATTTTTGTTTTATATATGATGGAATTCTTTGCTTTTTACTTTTATCTTGTTGGCATTGCAGCATCAGGGAAGTGTATATAATATACCGCTGGAGGACAGATCTGGTAAATCAACATAAAGGATATTTTAGAGAGAGCACTAAAAGCTGCAGTATCAACATTTTATTGATGGCTCACACCAAAGGAAAATAAAAGAAAGAAAGAAAAACAGTTGAGCAGGGTCTATGGCCACTACAAGGCATCTATTAGTGGAATGACATTCTCCATCACTTCTTGACCTCCCAGAAAAATAGTGATGGCTGAATTTTTCTGAATGTTGCTAATTTATAATATGAAATGCTTATACATGAAAAAAAAAAGATTAATTTGATGGAATACTCTGTTAAAGATCTTTCAGTGCTGCATTCATTTATGTATTTCTTTTTCTTTCCTTCCCTTTATTCTTAAATAGATCACATGTTCCTTAGTATATATTAATACCCTTCCCATGTCTCTTTTGCCATTCTGTTTGATTCTTCTGTTTTGTTTTATTATTTTTTTATTATTTATTTTTCTTTTTTCTTTTCTTAGAATTGCTATTGACATTCTAACTAAAGCACACTTATCTAGTGATAATGCAATGATACTCACTGGCTAGTTTATATGTTGTATTAGCTGAAAATATTAGGCCAGACTGCAAGTGGTTATATTGTTTTCTACTTCTTAAAAAAATATATAAATAAAGAAAAGATGTTTCTGCTCAGCAAAACTGATTCCTTTTCTACAGAGGATTAACTTGGACTAGGACTCCAATTAATAAATGAAGAGGGCATAATTCCACTTGGATCACTACAGCTGCAGAACGATCTAGAAAATAGGGACTGCTACCACTATATTCAGATGTGGCAGTTTATTTTAGGAAAGTAAGACAAATGGACATATCTGGTGTCCCTATATCTTCACTAGTACACTGTATTATCAAACTGCAAAGAGGAAATATTATTTACATAAACATATCTCACAGATATGTACATTACTAAAGGAGATATTGCCTGTTCTGGACAGAAGGCTGTGAAATACATTCATGTAGTAACTAAGCAAGCAAAAGAGTGCATAAAAGAAGTTGATCCTGGGTCATTCTAATCTGGCAACAACTTTTCTGCAGTGGAACTTATTTACATGATAATGATTAGCTATGACCTTTCTACCTCATCAAGAATAACATGAATCAACTCCACAGCTTTATCAGAATGTTGAAAATGTATAAGTGGGATAGAAGAATCTTAATAACAGATACTTTGGGTGCGTTACAGATTAACATCATATTTGGACTACCACTGAAGACAACTTTCAAATCATATGTGGCAGAAGCTTCTACATTATCTTACAAATTAGCAGCAGTTGACCTAACTCCAAAGACCCAGGCTGGGAGATCAGATAGAAAAGCATTATGAATTGGTCTGAGTGCTCTGCAAAAAGCTATCACAGAATTATGGATGTTTCTGATTTTTTTCAAACCAGTCAGAATGATGGGAAATATTTATGTGGCTATGTTACCAAGATATTAAACTGAAAGAAATGAGGGGTGCACAACAACACATAATGTCTAGCAGGCTTGGGCACAGATCAAATATGACCAGTTTCATTCTCAGCCTAGGGCCAGTAACCAAGGGCGCCCGCAAGCAGGTGCAAGGGGGTGCACTTGCACTCCCCCTGGAATCGGCTAGCTTAGATTAATCTTCTTTTAATTAAAAAAAAAAAAAAAAACTTTTTTTTTTTAAGACATTCTTCTTTAAGAACGCCCTTCAAGTCCAGTCACACAGACGTTTTTGCGTCTGTGCAACTGATGTTTTACGTCTTCATCTTCTGCACCTGCATGAATTTTGAATAACAGAAGAAGACGTTTTGACTGGAGTTCACGGACGAACGTACAAATGACAGGTAGGTGTTTCACTCTAGTAATTTGTGTTCTTTCCATATCTGATAATTGCTGAATTACTGTAGTCCCAAGATCTCTTCCTCCACAAAAAGGTTTAAATATTGCTACTACTCAACCCTAATACTTTGAGTAAATTGTTATTGAATGATATGCAGTCATCTGTAAATATAAGGAAGGAGCTTTCAACTCCTGATGTAACTTTTTCATCATGGAAAAAGATGTTAGTCTGTGATGTAAATTTACCCATGACTAGCAGACAAAGGCCAGGAGAGAGGGGACAATCCTGTCAAATGCCACTACTGATTCTATCAATTTCTTACATGCCACCATTTACCAATTGTTGGGCCTAGGTAATAAATGTACTTCCAAAGTTCCTATATTCCATGACTTTAAAAAGGAAATCCCAGCTCTATGTGTTAAAAGCTTTGGTAATGTCAGATAGCATGTTACCTGCTTTGCTGGTATGCTGAGCATATTTTGCCATAAATCTTGCAAGGCTCCACCAATTATCAAGGACTTCACATCTTTCTACATATCTACAAATCCCTTCTGTCTCTCATGAACAAGTGTTCATAGAAGCTTATCTAACAGTCACCAAGATTCATGCAAAAAATCAATAAATAATAGGTTCAAATTTATGAGAGATATATATCTGAAATCCATTACATTAAGAAGACTGTCTTTTAATTGTGGGATTAGGGCTAAGGGTGCAGTTGATTGGCTTGCATCTTTAATGTAAACAACCTATTCCTTACACCTCCATTGTTTGAGGAGCCACTCTACACACATTGGGAATCCTTCTCTTTTAGCCACCAGAACTGTCCTCTTCTCTTTAGTTCTGCTGCTGCCTTACAGGTCTCTAGCATTCTTAGCTCAGTTACTCAACCAATCTCCTGAACAATACTGGACTTCTTGGTATTGAGCATTTAATTTTCAGTACACCAGCTATTGACAAGGACAATCTCCAGTGTAGTGCATGTATGTCAGAGGGGGGACTTGATGACAACTCCTAGTTTACAATCATCTCTGTTTTTTTAAACTAAGATCCTTATTTGATTGGAGATTGGAGAAGCAGATACCATGCAGTAGAGGTCACTGAACTGATCCCTTCGAAACTTCACTGGTCAACTTCATGTTCTCAATGAATGGTCATGCAATTCTTACAGTGTGAGTTTTATCTCTAAGCCAGTTGGCTATCCACCTAGCCATATATAGTCCAATTTGGAGTTCATTTAATTTGCTTATTATATTTGCATGTGGTATGATACCAAATGCCTTAGCAAAGTCAAAGTACTTTTGTGTGGACAGCTTGTCCACAATTAACAGACTGAGTATCCCTCTAGATAAAGGTTCGACGATTCATTAGATAGGATTGACCTCTGACAAAGCCAAACTGCAGAAGGTCGTGTCTGATGATACATTTCATAGCTCTGCATTTAAGATTTGATTGACTATCAGTCTGTTAGTAATATCAATATCCAACAGTGGATACTGGCATTTGGTACTGAAAGACCAGAAAGCTGTATGTTATATTCCCACTCTAGGTGATTGGATTACTTCCATTATAGTGCATCACCATAGGGGTGCTGCACTCCTCAGTGTGCTGTCCTTCAGTATAGACAATAAACTGAGGTCTCATCTGATTTAGTTGGTGGTAGTTCTGGTGAATGCAAAAGATCTCATGGTGCCTATCAAAAAGTTTAAAGAATACTCCATGATGCCCTATCAAAATATAACCTAGTAAAAGCAGTACCACTTTGGGTCTCCTCTGAAAAGAGGACACTAGCCTAGTGAGACTACCAAGGTCAACAAATGTTAAATAAATAAAATAAATAGTCCTGTGATTCCTGGAGTGTGAGGTAGGGCCACTCTTGTGGAGTCATATTAAAACTGTTGCAAGAGAAATCCAGTTGACTGGCTAAGGATGGAGAGTTTGAGGACAGGATCAACCAATGCTTGCTTAGAGATATTAATTAGAAAAAACTGGTATGTTGTTCAGCTCAGTGGACATAGTATTCTTTGCTTTGCAGAGTACTTTCAGTACATTTTTTCTTGTGATTATTGATGGCAGAATTCCATCTGCGATAGGTAGGTTTGGAATAGATGACACGAGTGAAGATGGCACTACATTTAATAGTCAACATGTTAGTGGTATATAATGAATCTGTGCAGTTGATACCATTATGAATAAGCATGAAGCAATGTTGAATGTTAATTCTTATTTTTCCCATATAACTAAAAGGAATTTGTGGTTGCCTGTGGCATCTGTGGCTAGATTCTATCCCCATTTCACAATATTCTAATTGCGTTTCATTAATTTGTTTAAGACATTCCTTTATATCAGTATTCAATTTGCTAACTCTTAGAAATTGGCTAGGAACAATGCCTTTATAAGTGTGAGAAGGATGCATAATCCTACCACGATGGTACCTTGGTGTCTTTCTATAAATCTTAGTCTCTATAGTATCCACAAATGTTAGATGTGAACAAACAGAAAGTTATTAATCAGAAGAGAGATGTAGCTAGACCTTATTTTTCAGAACCAGTGAATGATGAAATACTTAGTAATTCATCTACTAATACCCCACTTAGATCCAGGTATTGTGTGAAATATAATACACAGACAAATAAGATCAAAAATATTATTAAACAATAATTATTCTATACTTTGTGCATCAGATAGTATTAAGGAAACTGTAGGCTTACAACCTAACTTTGCATATAAGAAATGTAGTAATTTGAGGCAACACCTATGTTTTAAGGATTTAGAGACACAATCTAAGTGTAAGCTGACCACTAAAGGTACAGCTCCATGTTATGCATGCCAGTTTTGTAAATATATAAATAAGAATACTGAATTTATACATCCAGTCACAAAAATACATTTTTGCTTTCAGGCCTTTGCTACTTGTAAAATAAAGAATGTTGTCTGTTTAGCGACTGGTGAAAAATGTTCATCATTTTATATTTCTAAAACCAGCAGAATGCTAAAGGAAAGAATAGCATTTCATTTATCTGACATATGTAGAAGGACTGAAAGCAATGCTGTTGCTAAACATGTTATAAATATTCAAGATGAACATAAAGATATACATAGTTTTAACTTTATAGTAATAGGAGTTATTGAAGATAGTCATAGAGGAGGGAATATTGTTCTAAACACTGAAAATATTGAATATATAAATGGATACATTATTTTCATGTGGATGCATACCCAGGGCTTAATGAGACAGTGATTATTAAGCCTGTCCTTAAGAAGAGGTATCTTTGCGTGTAATATTTTGCTTACATCATTCTTTTGTATAACTGATTAAATAATTATTTTATTGTGGCTGCATTTTTATTGGCTGAGTTGTTTTTGAGATGTATAAAGGAATCTATGAACCTTAATTTTGCATTGAGCACTGAAGAAGAGTTTTTTTTAACTCAAAAGCCTTGTTGTTGCTTTTATTGCTACATTAAATTTGTTTCCTACCTTTTTCATCATTTTTATATTTCAAAGTTCTTATTATTTGCCATTGGACTTTTCATTACAACTCTTGATGGGTTGTGTGCATTGTGTTTTTTCACATTTACATTCCATGGAAATAACAAGAGAAGAGTGTACACAGAAAAGCATTTGTAACATTAGCACTTGTGACGACAGTTAATAAGGCTGTGCATCTGAGAAAGTGAAATGCCCTGACAAACATGCCCATGCCATCAGTACACTTCTAAGAAATGTATACAGATAAAAGTAGCATTTGCTAATGCACACTCACACACACACACACACACACATACACATATATGTATATATCTATATATATATATATATATATATATATATATATATATATATATATATATATAGATATATATATACAGATTTTTCTTAACGAAAAATGCAAGCATACCTTATCAAAGTCAGTAGTCCTCTGTGCAGATATATCCCAAAGTAATATCCTATCCTATGAGCTTGGCATTTGGGTACTGCTTGACTATACTCAAACAGGAAAAGCAGCAGAAATGTGTATCTCACATGTGCAAACACACTTTGCCAACCATCGTGCAAACCCAATGCTCGGTGGTGCACTATGCAAAGTACATAATGTGGCCATGGCTTTCTGTGTCATTGTGGTTAGTTTGTGACTGATGGCGGTAAACTGCAGAAAATAAGTGTCCCAGACGTGCCCAAGAAATGTGCAACTGATGCTTGGAGAGCAATAATTTGCTATAATATTGACTTCCCTTATCTGCAGGTTAGTACCTGTCTACTTACTGCAAAGATAGTTACTTGATAAAGCACTGAGTTTATTGACACCATTTCTGCAACAATGCTCAGAATGACAGGAGTCATTATCACTAGTATATTTTTTTAAGCCTGTGCAGTGTGCATATGCAGTTTACCCTAAGGTCTTTGGATGAAGTTATAAGTTTTAAAAGTGGAGAAAGTTCACTGGACTCAACAAGGAGAAGCCTAGGGAAGAGGAGCAAGTTGGATTTCTCTTGCAGCGTGTCAAAACTGACATCAGAAGGTTAAGGATAAATTAAAAATATGGGCTGAAGGCATTGTCATAAAAGGTGTTGCTATCTTAAAGTCAGAAAGAAGCTGTCCTTGAGCTTGGTCCTCCAGTTAGTAATTTGGCAAGGGGAGGGGGGTCTTTAAAGGCTTAGTAGTAACAGTTTTTAAAGGGAACTTGGAGTGAAGTGAAGGATTTGCATTAGGTTTCATTACATTTACCGTGGTCCTGGGAAAATAAGGATGAGCAAAGACAGACTGCAGACATGTTTTGTAGAAATACGAATGCATTTGTGTCTGTGTATCCAACCTAGGCAAATTCAATTTGTCACTAGCTGGGTTCTGAATTAGACAAGATCCTTTCAGCTTCAGTCAAGCTAGCCCGTCTTTGATTTAGTAGCTGACTGTTTTTTTCCTACAAAAAATAAATAGAACTGCCCTCCAGGAATTTAAAATCATTTGCTATTATTTCTGTGCAGTGCTGCAAATTGTTTCTGAGGTTTCTAACATAGTTAAAGAAGGCTTTCTGGTTACCCTGCACCTAGTTGGTTATTTTTTACCTCATATCTGGCTTTGATTGATTTGATCAGGGTAACAAGCTCCCTATTAAGTTTAGCAAGAGTGTCTTTAGCATCTTGAGAGTTAAATTTATTTTTGCAGGCAAAATCTTTTCTTTTATTACAGAGCCTGTTTATATTTGAGTTAGACTAAATGGAATTATTCTTAAATGTGGCTTTCTAGTTACTTTAGAGTGGGATAGATGTGTCTTTGCAGCTATTTACATATGCATAGGATTTGACAGTAAAAGATTCCACATAATTCAGGCCATCGCTTAGTTTTAGTAGATTAACTATAGCATAATCTCTGAAAACAGAGGTATTGGCATATGCTTTTGGCTTCAGTCTTCTATGAATGTGACTGATTTGTGATCTAGTTTAACCAGGGAGAAAGTGGCAGTTGGTGGACACCAAAGTTGTCCCATATTGTTAAGGACCAAGTCCAGGATTTTATCACTCTTGTTTGGGTACAGACTAACTGATCCAGAGATCCTGTATTGATGAAATCCAGAACTGTCTGGGAATACATACTCAGGGATATACACGTTTCCCAGTTAATGGAGCAGTAGTTGATTGAAGTCTCCTAGAATAACGGTGTTGGCTTAATGCATAGGGACACCATATTAGTTAGGTAGGAGATATGGGCTGATGGGGTACATAGAGGGGACCTATAGTTAGGTATGACACAGTAAGGAGTTTTGTTAATGCTAAGTTGGATGTAGAGGAATTCTATGTCATTATCTCACCTAGTAAGTCTGGAGATGAATTGTTCTTTAAGGATATGTAGACACCATCACCTTTTCATCTAAGGTGGTAGGCCTGAACTTGTGGCAGGTATTGAAATTCTGCATTAAAGGAGTGATGTCATCGGTCTTGAACTAGGTCTCTGTGATGATGCATATATAGATGTTTTCCAGGGGAAGGAGTACTTGTAAGGAGTGGACTTTTTAGCTTAGGCTCTGAAAAGAAAATTGGTTATTTTCTAATTCATGTAGCTATAAAATTCAGTCTAAAAACTGTAAAGGTTTCTGAATGCAAACACACTATTTATTAAAGCAGCATCATGGTAGGGAGTACTTCAGTACAAAGAAATTCAACTATATACATAGCCATGAGTTCCTTTATACCCTTCTGTCAAAACACAAACAAACACCAAGTTCACACAGAGTTTATAGTTGTTGTAATTTTGACAAAATCTCTTTATGTACATTGTCAAGGCTGGAATGAGTGAACATTGTAAAAATATGTGGAAAGGAGGACAGCTTGACAAAATCTCTAAGGGAGGTAGCATACACCTCAGCTGTCCAGGTTTTTGCAGTATGTCTAGATGTCCCCCCCCCCCCATATTCCTCCTAAAAAGGATTGAAGTTGCTAAATAGTTTTAGACATCATATCCTTTAGAAAAATGCATACCAACACAAATCATGTTATTCTAGCAATTTTATAAGTTCATGAAAGCAATATTTATAATCTGTCCCTGTTTATTTTAGGCTTTGTCCAGATTTCTTGCACTAAGAAGGTGAGGTGTGTGTGTGTGTGTGTGTGTGTGTGTGTGTGTGTGTGTGTGTGTGTGTGTGTGTGTGTGTGTGTGTGAGAGAGAGAGAGAGACAGAGACAGAGACAGAGTCAGAGTCAGAGAAAGAGAGAGTCTCCCTAGTTAGATCTAACCAGGTGGAATTTATTTTCAAGTGTATTTTCAAGGAATTGTGAGCTTCAAGGGAAGCAAAGGTTACTGCAGCTCATGCTAAGTCTGCTTAAAATGTGCAACTGTTTTGTTTAGCAAATGGTATCATTATTGTGGTATAAAATTTTAAAGCAGTTTTTGCACAGCAGGTAGCATACTTGCATCTTGATGCAAAGGGCTGTAGGTTCTATTCCTACAGCATGTACATTTGTATTTTAAGGGGGTATGGTGCTACAGTTCTTAGTATGTCCTCCTTTGTATGAGACACATAATAACTACGAACCTGTTTTTCAGCTTGCCACCCGTTCCCTATTGCAATGTACCAGATTACCATTTCTTTTAATGCAACATAGGCAATTTATTCTTCAAGGGCAACAGGCACTGAATTTGTAAATGAAACACTGAAATATAAAGTTTTCTAGCAATAACCTCTTCATTGGTTTCAGATCTCTTTAATGTGGAATTATTCAGATGACTTTTACTTCTGCAGAGATTTTGCATATTGATTGATATTGGTGGACTGTATGACAGAAGTTTGAGTGGCCCTTTATGCTTGAAATGTTCTGAATTGAGCAGGTTGTCATTATTGGTTCATATGATTTGTTTCATTGCTCAAAGGAAAAATGCTCAGAACTATAAATTTAAAACACACTCTAACAAGTGGTGCTGTATTATACAAAGCATATAACTCATTATATAGTATAATTATACTATATACTATATTCATTATACTATATAACTCATTATATAGTATAATTAATACAGTCAGTAATGTGAATCAAATAACTTTTGCATGGTTCTAATAATGTGTGCAAGGAGCCTATGATTTGAAAACAGCCCAAAGGTAAACTTACGCTGCCACTGGCCAGGTGTATTTTCTTTGAATGTGGGTTTCAAAGGTAAAGTTTTAATGCTAAGTCTGTTTTCATTGTAAGAATATTGCTTTGTTTAGGTTTAGTAAATGTCTATCAGTGTTTGTGCTATAAAATTTGAAATAAAAGTTGTAAATGAAATCCAAATATCTGTAATCATTGTAGAAGTAAAGCATAAAACAGTATGTACACTGAGAGATTTGAACAGTGTCTATGACAAATGGGGAGAAATAGCCAAGTAATGGGACATTGGAATGGTTGCGTGGGTGGGGGGGTGGGGCCATGTGAGTGGAGGGGGTGGGGCTGTGTGGGCAGGGCTCTGGGTTTGCACCCCCCTGCAAAAAATCCTGCAGGCTCCCTTGCCAGTAACTCATCAGGTATACAAAGTAAACAAGACTACATAACACTGAATGACAATAAGAAACCATATCGAGATACTAGAGAAGATATCCTACCAGCTGCTACACACAGTATAAATGTTTGTATATACGCAACACCTGAATGATTCATCCAAAGACAACATGATAAATGAATTAGGTCTGTAGATCTTTAGCATTGTGTCATCCTTTCTCTCCCTTTCTCTCCCTCTTCCTACTCCCAATCATCTCGCATTCCACCTCCACACTCTTCACTTAAGCCCACCTCCCACCCTTTATATCTTCTTACATCTATAACCCACTCATCCTTACCATTTCCTACTTCTACTATACTTACTACTTACCCTTATTTTTTTCCTACACCCCCACCTATATTTTTCCCCATCCTCACTTCCTCTCCACAAAACTCATAGTTATCTTTAGAATTTTTTTCTGCACTGCACAGCTATGCCCCTAACATTCAACATCTGTCTTCTCATACTTGCTGCTTACCTCTCCCTCCTTCTAAGACTCATCAGTTCACTCAACCCACTTACCTCCCACCCCCTCCTTTGCAACATCTTCCCACACTCAGACCCTCCCCGGCTACTCTGCAGTCTGCTCTAGTCTCTATGCTACTGATCTAATTTTGCAACAGAAACCGATCATCCTCCCTCCATATTATAGCCTTCCTTGCAACCATGCCCACAAATATCTCCATAACTAAAAAAAGAGGTCCCTACCTACAACTATCCCTGTTCTCTGTCATCTAGTCTTCTGTGGTGACATACATCCTAACCTAGGCCCTTCTCTTTCCCCTCCCACCCCCACAACTCCAAAAAACCCCTAAACTTCACCACAATTAATATACAAAGCATCAGGAACAAAATCCCTCAACTGCACACTTGGCTAACTCAACATAAACCAGATTTCACCACTATCACTGAAACCTGGCTAAAACCATATATTAAAGATTCTGAAGTTCTAGCCCCTAACTACTCCTGCCTCAGATGTGATAGACTTCATAAAAAATGTGGAGGCATCACCTTATTATTTCCAAGCACCTTTACATTAATTCCATACTCTAAACCTACTCCTCACTTTTCCACAGCAGAGATACTTGTTACCTTCCTAAAACGTAATGATTGCAAAAGCCTTTGTTTCATAGTCATATGCATTCTCCCAGACAATAACACCTCTAGCCTAGAAGAAATTCTTGCCTGAGCAACCAAAGACATGAAAAAATGAAACCATCATCCTGGGTGATGTTAATATTAACTGGCTTGATATCTCCAACAATAACCACTCTATTAACATTAACCTACATATTTATACTCAGCTAATTTCTGACATTACCAGACCTGACAATAAGAATATCAAAGGCTCAGTCTTGGATTGGATCTTGGTTTCTGACACAGATAACATCTCCTCCTCTGGCACACTCCCAGATAGCATCAGTGACCACTCCCCAGCATTCATAATATGAAAGCCCTCCTGCATACCAAATACACACCAACGTAGACATACTAGAGATCTATTCCATTTCTCCCCAAATACCTTAAATGACACCCTGGAGAGCACTAACTGGTGCCCACTAAAATTTCTCCCACTCAGTGAAGCTGTAGAATTCTTTAATTCTACATTTCTTAGGATCCTAAATAGTGTTGTCCCACTCCGGCTAAAAAGAATTATGGCAAAACATGCCAGCTGGCTTGCCAAGTCCACTAAGCAAGTTATGTCCTCCAGGGACAAAGCTTGGAAAGCCTGAAAAAAAAACAAAACTCTTTCTAACCTCATGGAATACAAAGAACTTTGAAATCAGGCCAAATATCTAGTTGTTAAAAACAAAAAAGAATACCTCCAAGCTATCCAAGACCAGTATAAACAAAACCCGAAGAAATTCTGGGGAGCAATCAACTCCCTTCTCCACCCAGGAACTAACAATTATCCATGCCCAAACCCAGAGAAAACACCCTCTGAGTTAGCCTCACCCTTTAATACATACTTTATTGACACCATTGCGAAACTTACTTTCACCTTCCCTTCTATCAACACTGATTCACTAACTCCACCATTAGTACATTCCCTTTCAAACCCTCTACCAACTTTCTCACTATCACCCATACCCACTTCCACCATTCAAAAATTTCTTCATAAACTAAAACCATGTACCAATGCCCCAGATAACTTACCTGCAGAATACTTACAACTATCAGCCCCCCTCCATTGCTTATCCCATCAGTATTCTCCTCAAAAGGTCCAGTCAGAAATCATGCATACCTGATATCTGGAAAAAAGCATTTGTTCTTCCACTCCACAAAGGCAACAACAACTCAGACATCTCAAACTTCTGACCCATCACTATTCTCTCCCCCATCTCCAAAATACATGAGAAGTGCATTCATACTCAGCTCCTCAGTCATCTGGTAAAATACCAAATCCTCTCCCCTACTCAACATGGATTTAGGCCTGGACATAGCACCAACATGGCCCTCATTTCATTCTTGGATACAGTAAATACATCTTGAGATGCTGGCTCCTTAGTCTCCACACTCTTTCTTGATCTATCAAAGGCATTTGACACTGTTTCTCACTCCCTATTGCTTTCTAAACTCTCTAAACTTGGCCTATCTCCCCCTACCTGACATTGGTTTACTATCTCAGAAATAGACAGCAGTCTACTATATGGCAACACTCTTCTTCCCCTTTCATCAACACAACTACAGGTGTACCCCAAGGTTCAATATTGGGTCCCCTCTTATTCAGTATATTTGTCAATAACTTTCACAGCACTCTTAACCACAGTACTGTTATTCAATATGCAGATGACTTGACTATTATCTGCTCTTCTAAATCTGCCACAGCTTAACAGCGTCTTACTTGAGAAGCATTTTCTTCTACCGAAACCTGGATGTCTCAGAACCATCTGGCCCTCAACCCTAATAAAACTAAACTCTTAATATTTTCCCCCATAAAATATAGCCCCATTGATAAGTTACTTTTCTTTGTTCACTCTCACAGCAACACCACCATTGAAGTTGAAGTCATCCCTAGTACCAAATTGCTTGGTGTTATTATTGATTACAAATTAACTTTTGACCTACACATCCACAACATCAAAAAAAAAATCCTGCTTCCAACTCTTCTATATGGCGTTCCCATCCTCACCAATCTACAGTCCTCCTTGAAATCAAAACTTGACTAGAACAAAGTTGCCAAATTCATTACTAATGTTAAATTTTCCTCCCACCACTGCTCCTCTCTACATCAACTAAATTGGCTTGAATTCCCCCACCATCTCACCTATCTACAACTAACTACTGACCATAAGCTTATCTACTGGCCAACAACTTGCCCTTCCCTATCCTCCATATTGACCATGTCCATCCTAACCCTTACCTCAGGTCAGAAAACAAAATGTTGTTGGCTGTCAAAACACCTAAGTTATCAGCCAGTCAAATTTTGTGGTCTTTTACTGTTTCTAAGCTATGGAATAATCTCCCTCCTTCACCTAGGACTATCAGGAGTCCTGCCTCCTTAAAAGAAACCTCAGATAACATCTCACCTCAAACTGACTGTGCACCTGTACCCCAACAAATAACTCCTATATCTGATCTCTTTCTCTAGGTCTCTATTTTACCCATTTAAATTCCAATATTCCACCTCCCCCTCTCTTCCATACTTACTCCTTTGTTGACACTTCTCTTAATCTTTCCCTCCTTTAGCCTAACTATCTCTCCTATTTCTTACCCTGACACTAATTCTCCTCTGCTAATATTCTGCCTGCACTTTCTAACTTATGTGTAATTATCTAAACAACTGACTATGCTCATGTCAATCCCCAGGCTAATCCACACCAAAAATGAAATGTTTCAGAACTTCAGATATGTAAACACAGTTTTTCCTCTGTAAGCCTGCCAACCACTGATATTTACCTGACTAAAAAAAAAAAAAAGATAATAATAATTAGGTGTTACTTATTTGATGCTCTGTACCTTAATTGTCTGTTGTATGTGTGATAATCTCTACCACCTTGTTTACATAAAGTTTTTGTAAAATGCATTAATGCTCTCATGTCTTTGTAACGTATTATAGTATTATACAGCACTGTTTTTGAGTTTTCTCGGAGCTTTTCTCCCTGGGCCTCCTCTGAAAATGGACCTGTGTCCAGTTGGACTTTCCCGGTAAACAAATGTAAAATAAATAAATAAAAATAAAAATAAATTTGAATGTATAATATCTCCACTACTATACTTATACCATGGTTGTAGGCAATTTTCAATGCTGTTGTTATGATTTTTCATGCAATGTACTACGGTTCCCTATTAGATGAATGAATGCTTAAAATGTGGAGTACGACATGCTCGACAGCTTTTAAGCAAACGTTCAGCTAAGAGAAACTGGAGAATGTCAAAACAAGGAGTTTCAAAAAGTTACAGTTCTCCAGCCGTGAGGAAGCCAATGGCTGATGTCAGAACGTTCACCCTGTCTTGCCGTTCTTATAGTCCTCCACTGTGGTGCGGTATTGATGTTCATCTTGTGTAATGTTCTGACAGTCCTCCACTGTGGTGCGATCTCGGAGTTGGTATATTTAAGTAGGAGGGTGGGGGGCACAGCCCCCCACTTTATTTTGTTTGTCGATTTTTTTTTGGGGGGGTTGTAATAGTGTACAGTACATTGTGGACATCAGCCATTGGCTTCTTGATGGCTGGCCAACTCTAACTTTTTAAAACTCCTTGTTTCGATATTCTGGGGTTTCGATTAGATGAATGTTCACTTAAAAGCTGTTGAGCATGTTGTACTCAACATTTTAAGTGTTCGTTCATCTAATGTAGACCCATGTACTACTACTGCTTAACTCACTAGGTTCCACATGTTTACATCTCTGATATTTGAATGTATCCTATTTTTTTTTTTAGTCTATAGTTCACCAAAATTGTAAACAAATTCACTGTTTTGTTATTATTTTCTTAGATGCTCGACATACTTAATTATTGTGGAATTTTCTCCCTGCTCAACGTACTTGTTCTGTGTGTAGACATATCTTTCTATGTAATTATTGTGGAGATTTTCTCCCTGGGCCTCCACTGGAAATGAGCTCATTCTTGGTCCAGTGGACTTTCTCGGTTAACAAATGCAATAAATAAATAAATAAATATATATACATTTGCTAGAATAGATTTTATTTTACTCTGAAATATTCATTCAAGTACTAGAATTGATTTTTACTTTATTGTGAAATATTGGAGTAATTATATCTCTTGGAGATTCATACCGAGGCTTTAACTGTATAAATTAATGTCACAATTATCCACACATGGTAGCAGTCGACACTAGAAAATCCCTGCGATTCAATAAACTCCATGGTTCATGTCCATGTAGCTGCAGCAGAACACCTTGCATATTCATGAAGGAGCGCTGCTGTTTAAGCTACACGGACACGCCCCATGTCTAAGTAGTGCACAGACCATGAACACGCCCCCTGCACTACCTGATCCGGCATAATATTAGAGAATTTCTCTAATATTATGCCAGTATTTCAGTGTCTGCAGACACTGAAATGAAATAAATGAATTTCAGTGTCCACGGACACTGAAATACATAAGGGAGCAGGAAACCAGTGCAGGGGGTGTGTGACAGGTTCCGTGACACACCCCCTGCATTGTAAAAGTGCTGTATGACACCTCACAACCTGCTAAAGCAGGAAATGTGGACAAAGGCACAAACAATGGAGGCAGAAGCCCTAAATAAGGACACTTCTGAAATATTGTCCTCACAAACTTAGAAAGTTGATAGAAAACAGGATCTGTATTAGCATGAATCTCTGAAGGACAGAAGCCTGAAAGCCAAATGTATGCGATTATTTCTTGACTGCAGTCCTCAGTGACTTGTCAGAACACCACAATACTCACTATATAACATAATAATATAATAATAATATTATATATTTTTTCTAGGCTAAGGAATGCTTAAGCATAGCTAAGGGGGTGTGCGCATTACGGCCCTCCACCTACCATAGCTTAAACATCCCATAGGAGATAAATACAAATATACAGCTGAATTCCCCAAGTTGAGATAGTATAGTGGTTAGAGTCCTAGCTTTACATGCAGCCATTCACAGTTCAAGTACCAAAACAAGCAAGCTGTTTTTATATTGGAAAGCAGTGTTAGAATTATTTTTTTTAAAACTGTTTTTGTCAACCAGGGCAGTGTAGCTGGTGTAAAATGTAAGTGTGAGTGCATATAACATGTGAAACCACCCATGTATACACAAATGTCCCATACAGTATAGTCACACCCCTTGCCAACGTAAGGAAAGCACATAGAGGGATGTCATGTAAAGTAAATCATATACACTTAATAAATGAAGTCAGTATTCTGATATATTTAAAAAATTAAAAGTGAGCAATGGTTAGCAATGCTCAGCCATACTTAGGTGTAACCATTGCTAAGACGTGAATGCTAAGCAGCAAGTAGCTCAGCTAAGTGGATTTGTGCACTATTAAACAGTGCTCAACAACTTCTCCTTTAAGCAGTGTTAAAACTGGCTTAGCAGCTTTGCACACTGCTTAGCGGAGCTTAACCTTTTCAAAATGGTCCAATGGCAGCAAAGGGTGGGAATATTGGACTATTTAAATGATGTAGGTGGGAATACAGCCATAATCTGTTATAGTTCATCTGTGCAGATACAATGGCTGGCATAGTAGAAGGACTGAGCTTTCATGTGCAACGCTGGAGCATTCAGGAGTCCAGAGTCATGCTGGACTCCTAGTAAAAAATTATGAGGAGAGACTGCTGCAGGGCCAGTACCAGGGCTCCCAATACAAATCTTGCATGTGACCTCACCAGTGCTACTGGCATCCCCAGGACTGGTGAGCAGGTACGGCACCACTATTCTGACCTAAAGCATAGGAAGGGGGTGCTCTTGGACCAGTGGATCAAAGATGGACGGGACCAGAATTCTCCAGTAGTGTGTAAGTATCACTATCAAGTAGTTTCTAGCAAATACTAGCCTGTGAATGTGATAGACAGATATGCATAACGTGTGCTTTTCTTCACTACAGTTGCAGCACAGAGGACTATGAACGTCGAAGCCCATGGTGAAAGATTGCTGAGGCTGCGTCGACAGGCTGGTGAGTACAAATCTATTTTGCAGTATATTGTTCAAATAGCTAAGAAGGTGTACATTGCTTACTACTAGTAGGTATACTATTACTGTGTGAACTGAATAAATAAAAAAGTTTGACTGACTAATATTGATGTACAATAAAAACCCTTACAAAAAACTGTTGTGTTTATTCTGGTATGTTGTTGTAGATATATATATATATAGAATGTATACAGGTTCTTCACAACAAATATGGCTGCGACAGCATACATTAACTGAGATTCACCTGTGAACAACCTGTTAAGAGAAACTGTAGATCGTGTATCTGTAAAACGAGATATAAATTAAATGTGAAATATATACAGCACTAAGCTCTGAACCCTGAATAGTAATATGTAAAGTATTAAAGTGTGCTCCATGCAGCATTGCCTTGTGTTAAACTTTGTTTTCCAGATTGTAGTAATCCAAAGGAGTAATGCTCAGTACAACAACTATCTGTCATGCATGCATTACAGGATAACAAGTTCAGACTGTCTAACCAAGAGACTATTAGGCAGAAACCAGTGAAACATGTAACAGCAGTTCCCAAGTAGCTCATTGTGATGAGATATAGCTTAGTTGGTAATTTTGCACACCCAGACACAGTTCAAATCCAGGGAATGGTACTAAAATGTGTGCAACTCTACACACAAGGAATCAGGAATAAATGTAAAAACAGTCAGGTAGTGTTAACAGATATTTTACCCACAGGTTTTACTGGTAAGGAAATGTTGCCAGTAGCTGTATGAAGGCTATACTAATAAACTGTGTACAACTGTTCAATTGTCCCACCACGTGCCTGCAAATGACAGCAGGCTAGGTACATACAACATGCACTCTTCCGGAATTATACCTCTCAACTGTACAGATATTCACTAAATGTCCAGATATTTGTCTCAGATTTTTCGTCTGTTTTACGTAAAGTAGTGGTGTCATGGCAAGTCAATGGGAAATCATTATAGACTTAAGTTACAAAATAATGATAGACATATAAGTGTCAGATGTCATATCCTTCAGAAAAGCCATGCAAATGCAAAACCTGTTATTTTATCAACGTTCTAAGTTTGTAAGAGCAATATCTAAAACTTGTCCATATCTATGGGCCTTTGTCTCACTTTTATGTATGGCTTTGTCCAGACGTCATGCTCTAAGAGGTTGACAGGTATGTTCCTGATACATGTCTCTCAAGTGTTATGCTGTCATGGTTAGTGGTCACTGCTGCAAATAATCCTGGACACAGATAGGAAAACTGTTGATGTATGCCAGTAGCACACTCACATAACAGCAGTTCAGGGTACCCCTCCTGTGCCAGATATGTAACCCTGACATGTATGAGTCCCCTCTAATCATGTACCCAGAGTTCTCATAGTTTGCCTTATACCATTCCAGGCTGACAGTTTAATAGGTATGTTTGTACTACAGATGCCATAGGTAAATGTAATGTGAGGGCAGATCTATAGAGTATTGAGTAGTACTATTGTGGAAAATAGAAGCATAAAAGTTGTTAATGGACTTTTTGTCTCTCCTCCCACCCCTCATCTGCATCAATAATTATTACTCATATACTACGGGTATGTTCTGCTCCAACCCTAATGTTGAGACTTGTGTTATATTATTGTTAATATGTTTGATTGCTTGCATGTTAACATACCTTGTTCAAATACCATTGTTGATGGCCTGTTGCCGTCAGTGTTACTGACATGCTATTACGACGCATACTGTTGTTCCATTTATGCATGTGTTCTGTTTGCTATGCAACTGTTTCAAATCTGTTTTATGGGGTTACTTGGAACATCCACACATGCTGTTATAACTAATCTTGAAATGTGTTGTTCATGACTAACCAACATATTTTGTAAAACCTCAACAACATAGCACTTTTGGGAAAGCATATCCCAATGGATCCACCTGTCCTGCCTCATCTGGCTGTGGCACCGGGCCCCAGCATGTCTGGGACCCAACCCGGATTTCCCTCATCCACTGGTCTTTCAGCACCTATGGGTGGAACTGCCTCAGGGGACGGGGCCTGTCCTCCCTTGGGAGCGGGCATGGACAGGAGCATGTCACCTGCAGTTAGGTCCGGAGTTTGGTGTGCAGCACCCTTCGATCTGAGTTTGGAGAGAAGCTGTGCTAGATTGAGAGCCACCTGGTACACCTCGAGGGGCAGGCTGCCCCTCTGGTTCAGCCCCTAGCACAGCCACATTTGGAGCCATAAAGGTGCAGTGGTGACTGCCCTTGGGTGGGGATCTCAGTCCCACTGTAACCATATGGGGGCCCTTGGGCTTCAGATTCCCAACCACCCTCCCCAACAAATGTATTTACATCCCTCATGTGTCATATACCACTCCTGTCTGCTGTCTTGTCTGTCTTGTCTGTCTCCCTATGCAACCTACCTCCCCAGACATCCCACTCTCACCTTAAAAAAAAGAAAATGGCATCTGTCCCAAAAAAATCACCCCATACATAGCTGTCCATTTCTCACACTTGTCCACTGGACACATGTAATCCTGCCCAATTGGCTTGACAACACATTTCAGTTGTCCTCACCCCTCTGTCTGGTTTGAGTGTCCAAATTCACATCAAAATTCTGTACAAATGCACAACTATTGCTGTATAAGAAATGGACAGCTATGGACCTTCCCTACACCCATCTTGCACATCCCTAGCTATCTTTCATATTGTTTTCCCTCTTTTCATATTGTTTTTCCCTCTGTGTGCCCATTTTTCACCATTTTCCTATCACCCCTTTTTCTTTTCTTTTAAAGAAATCAGCATGGATGTAAGCGGGAGTAAGCGAGTTTGCGCAATGCTAAGTGAAGCCAACAGAGATTAAGCATCTCTACTGTTAACTGTGTGCTGGCATTGCTTAGCATCATGCAAACCTATGCAAACCCACTTAAAGCCACTTAAAACTGCTTTAATCACTCTGTCTCCATCAGCCACTGTTCTGCCTAGGAACAAAATAATAATCCTGCCAAGTCTTGAAACCAGCGCTCTGTACACCATAATCAGAGCACTGTACCAGTGCACCATTTGAGGTGTAGGGATTTCTGATACTTTTTCAAACATATCATGCAGTAGAGTCATTCAACAGTAGGGAAAATATTCTATAGAATCAGTCAAGTTTTGTATATATACATATACACATGCATATATGTATGGAGATGAATATGGAAAAATATATACATAATATATATAGAGATATACATATAAATATATATATATATATATATATATATATATATATATATATATATATGTATATATATATATATATATATATATATATATATATATATATATATATATATATATATATATATAAATCTTTCTCTCTCTCTCTCTCTCTCTCTATATATATATATATATATATATGTATATATATATATATATATATATATATATATATATATATATATTATATATATACTCATAAAATTTAGTAGAGTCATACCTCAGAACCATACCTCTCATCCTCTTAGTGCAAGAAAGTTGGCCAAAGGCTGTCAAAATGGGGGACAATGAGCCAAAACTAGGGACCTATTTTAAATATTGCTCTTATAAATTTAGAAAGCTTTTAGAGTAACGGGGTTTGTTTCAGCATACATGTTCTGAAGGATGTGAGGTCTGAAACTGAAATGTATGTCATTATTTACTGACAGAAATCCTCAGATCATCACAGTGATTTACTAGAGAAATAAAAATAATGAATCTGTGGAACAGACCAGAAATATGAGCAACAAACCTGGACATTCTGAAACAATCCGGCCAGTCGCGAGGTATGCTCAGAACCCCTTAGTGCAACAAATCTGGACCAAGCCTGACAAAGCAGGGGGAGAAATCCATGGAAATAGGGACATATCTGAAATAATGGAGTAGATAAGCTGACACAGTTGCTGCAGTAACACCCTCCTGTTTGTTCTAACATATATTGACTGAAATAGCACAAGCCAACACCTAGTTTACTTCTCACTAGTTAGTGACTTAAATCCTGACATCAACCCACTGATGTGTCAGAAATACACAACACTTATGGGGGCCAGACAACAGTACATCCTACAAATATCTGGACATAACATCACATTAAGGAAACTACACTGAGTTGCTAAGCATGTCACCAAGCACCGTCCAAACTACAGTCAGACTGACACAACACTAACCCAAATCTGCTATGGGGAATTAAACATGTATTTGCAAATATATCAGGCACTACAGGGATGTAACAGCACTGAAAAACAGACACCAGTGTGAAAGTGCCTACCCACAACCAATTTCACCACAGTCACAGTGACATACCAGTAAGGCAAATGAACAGTAGACCATAAGGACTGTGTGAACAAAAACATCATGTTTGCCACTCACACACTACCCCTATATATACTGGCCCAATTCACAGTGTAGTATGAATCCTGACCATGGTACAGGACATGTCTCAGTCTGCCCCTACAAACATATACAGCCGACAGACCACCAGAAACTGGAGAAGCATGCACAGTCAGATAGAAAAGGAGCCATAACACTTAGATCTACCCACCTCTCTACACAGGCCAAATAACATTTACACACTACACTGCTACACAATCCTGACAGTCTATCAGCAATCACCAGAAATACAGAGACCTCTCAACTGTACAGAGTCCCACAGAATGTCCAGGCTTTGTCCTCATATACAAGGCCTCTTCCACATAACATGTCTGGTATTCTGATACATCACTGGAATTATATCAGGAATGAAGGAACTAAATAATGATATACAATACCTATCAACCTCTTACTGCATGACATCTGGACAAAGCCTGACATACTTGGTGGAAAGAGGCCCAAAAACAGGGGCATGTTTGAAATATTGCTGTTATAAACTGAGAAAGTTGCTGGTGTAACAGGGTTTGTTGTAACATATCTTTTCTGAGGGATATGAAGTCAGAAACACAAATGGATGTTACCATTTACTGACTGCAATTCCCAGAGTAGGATTTTCCAAAAAATATCTGAGGAACACACCAAACATAAGAGTCCAAACTCTGGCTATTTTACAGATAACCCTACAGTTGAGAATTATGTCAACCACATAACACTGTCAGACTTAAAATCACACAGAAAATCCATGTCCACACAAACCCTGTTAAACTAGCATTAATCCAACTGTATAACAGCAATACTTACATTCTGTCCCTATGTCTGGAACATTCTCCTCCATTTTGTTGGGCTGTCTCCACAGTTTTCATTGAAAGAGGTATTTCCAACTACCCTCTATGATTCTGTTGTTCACACACCTCCACAAAAGTCCTCCTCACAGGCAAGGAAAAGAGGCAATGCCCACATGAAGTACTGAATTATAGGAGTGTGTTGCCATGCCATTGGCTATAGGAATAACAACACAGCTGTTCTGCATGCAATTAGCAAGTGGGGGATACCAGTTGGTGCACAGGCCATCAGCTGCTCATGAGCATTACCTACAAAAGGCAAGCTGCTTCCTATGTAAAACAGATGTATACCCTACATCTTGGAGAGACAGACAGACAGACAAGCAAAGAAACAAACCAACCAACCAACAACCAACCAACAGAAATCGGAATTGAACCGACTATACCTGGGAAAAAAAGGTATGTCAAACAAGTAAGCTTGTAATGGAATGCAGTAGGGGGTATGTAATAATGGGAAATAGGAAGTTCAACAAATATGTCTCAACAAGACTTGCTGTACTGATATATTGCTGATCAGAACCTATGGCTATAGCATCTGGGTCTGCCTGCAGTGACACAGATCACAGCTCAGGCCCCTGAGTTATCCCAGGAAAGGATGGCTCACATATGACTACCACTGGAGTGTGTGTTGAACATTGCTGACTGTGACACTGCTAGGCCAGCTACTGGGATGTCATAGATAGCCATATGTTACTTGTGAATATAACTATGATATACATGTTTGTCTCAGAAATGTGAGAGAGCTATACAGGGTACTTGCATAGTAAACTACTGTTGCAGACGTGTGTGTTGAACTGCATGTGATATACTGAACTCATACCATTCAACTGTCCAATGTTATGAATGCTGACCTTATGTGTGCCTCATATTTGTAGTCATTTACTCATAGAGTTGTGTTATGTCTGGAAAATCATTGGCAAATCTGTAAAGACTGACATTACAACATCTCCTTCTTTTTCTTTTGGCTATTCCCATTAGGGGTCACCACATCAGATCATCTGTTTCCATTTCTTCCTGTCTTCTGCATCTTGGTCTGTCACACCAGCCACCTGCATATCCTCTCTCACCACATCCAGAAAACTTATCTTAGGCCTACCTCTTTCCCTCTTACCTGGCAGCTTCATCCTTACCATCCTTTTCCCAATATGCTCAGCATCCCTACTCAGCACATGTCCAAAGCAATGTAATCTCATCTCTCTGGCTTTGTCTCCAAATAGTCCAACCTGGTCTGACTCTCTAATATACATATTCCTAATCCTGTCCACCCTCGTCACATCTAGTTCAAATCTTAACATCTTTAATTCTGCCATGTCCAGCTCTGACTCCAGCCGTTTTGGCAATGCCACTGTCTCCAACCCATATAACATAGCTAGTCTCACTACCCTCTTATAGACCTTCCCTTTCACTCTTAATGATACTCATCTGTCACAAATCACTCCTGACACTCTTCTCTATCCTGTCCATCCTACCTGTACTCTCTTCTTCACCTCTCCACCACACTCTTCATTACTCTGAACTGTTGATCCTAACTATTTAAACTCATCCACCTTCACAAACTCTACTCCCTGCATCATCACCATTCCTCTATCCTCCCTCTCATTCACACATATATATTATGTCTTAGTCCTGCCGACCTTCATTCCTCTCCTCTCTAGAGCATATCTCCACCTCTCCAGGGTCTCCTCAACCAGTTTCCTATGCTCACTACAGATCACAATGTCATCTGCAAACATCAACTCATGTCTGATCTTGTCTGTCAACCTGTCCATCACCACTGCAAATAAGAAAGGGCTCAGAGCTGATCCCTGATGTAATCTCACCTCCACCTTAAACACATCTGTCACTCCCACCGCAGCCTCACTGCTGTCACACTACTCTTGTACATATCCTGTACCACTCTTACATATTTTTCTGCCACTCCTGACTTCCTTATACAATACCACAACTCCTCACTAGGCACCCTGTTATATGCTTTCTCTAAGTCCACAACGACACAATGCAACTCATTCTGACCTTCTCTGTACTTCTCCATCAACAATCTCAGAGCAAACATTGCATCTGTAGTGTTCTTTCCTGGCATGAAACCATACTGCTTCCACTACTCTTTGCCATAACTTCATGCTGTGACTGATCAGTGTTATCCCTCTGTAGTTACTACAGCTCTACAGATTACCCTTATTCTTAAAATGGGTACACAAACACTTTTCTCCACTCCTCACACATCCTCTCCCTTTCCAAGATTTAATTAAACAATCTGGTTAAAAACTCCACTGCCATTTCTCCTAAACACCTGTATGCTTCCACATGTATGTCATTTGGACCAACAGCCTTTCTATTCTTTATCCTCTTCATAGCTGTCCTTACTTCCTTCTTGCTAATGCATTGCACTTCCTGAGTCACCGTATCCACATCATCCAACCTTCTCACTCTTTCATTCTCTTCATTCATTAGCCCCTCAAAGTACTCTTTCCATCTGCTCAAAACACTCTCCTCACTTGTGAGTATGTTTCCCTCATTATCCTTTATCACCCTTATCTGTTGCACATCTTTCCTAGCTCGGTCCCTCTGTCTAGCCAATTGGTACAGGTCCTTTTCTCCATCCTTAGTATCCAACCTTTCATACAACTCCTCATATGACTCACTCATCCTTATCATTTGACACCTCTCTCTTTGCTGTGCACCTCATCTCCTTATACTCCTGTCTACTTTCTTCATCTCTCTGACAATTCCACTTCTTCTTTGCCAGCCTCTTTCTCTGTATACTCTCCTGTACTTTCTCATTCCACCACCAGGTTTCCTTGTCCTCCTTCCTCTGTCCAGATGTCACACCAAGCACCTTTCTAGCCATCTCCCTTACTAGCTCTTCTGTAGTGACCCAGATATTTCGTAACTCTTCACTGACACCCAGTGCCTGTCTTAACACTTCCCTGAACTCAACCTCACAATCACCCTTTTTCAGTTTCCACCATTTAATCATTGATGCTGCCCTCACACTCCTCCTTCTCTTCTTGATCACCATCATCCCGCAGACCAACATTCTATGCTGCCTAACTACACTTTCTCCTGTCACCACTTTATAGTCTCCAATCTCCTTCAAACTGGCCCTCCTGCATAGGATATAATCCACCTGTGTGCATCTTCTGCCACTCTTATATGTTACCCTATGCTCCTCCCTCTTGTTAAAATATGTATTCACCACAGCCATGCCATCCTTTTTGCAAAATTCACTACCATCTCACCTTCTGCATTCTTTTGCTTAACACCATAGCTACTCATCACTTCCTCATCCCCTCTGGTCCCTTCAGCAACATGCCAATTGAAATCTGCTCCAATCACTACTCTATCACCCTTGGGTACAGTCATAACCACTTCATCTAACTCACTCCAAAATTTTTCTTTCTCATCCATCGCACACCCAACTTGCAGAGCATATGCACTAACAACATTCATAATTACACTATCAATTTCCATCTTCATAAACATCACTCTATCTGACACTCTTTTCACCTCCAAAAATACTCTTGGCATACTGTTCCTTCAGAATAACCCCTACAGTATTTCTCCTCCCATCCAAACCATGATAGAACAATTTGGACCAGCCTCTGATACACCTAGCCTTATCCCCCTTCCATCTGGTCTCTTTCACACACAATATATCAACCTTCCTTCTGTACATCTTATCAGCTAGCTCTGTCCCTATACCAGTCATACTGCCAACATTAAAAGTTTTACCCTCACTACCACACTCCTAGCCTTTCTTCTCTCTTCCTGAATATGAGTGTTGGACATCCTCCAAGGTATGTCTGTGAATGCAAAGGCTACTGTGCTATCAAATGACTTAAGTGTGTTACAGCAATATTAAGAAAGTGTCACTAATTTTTGCCCATCACCCCCCATGGATGTGTGGCATCCTCCAGATGTCCTGCTCTAACAGGTTGAGAGGAATGACTGAGCAGCAAGAGTGTAAATACAGTGTGCCATACTGACATAGAACAGAAATGTATGTCAGGAATTAACTGTGCACATGTATGTATGAGTAGGTGTACCTGGCCGACTCATATAGACAAATATGGGATGCAAAACATCAGGTAAATAAGCTGTGCATATTGTATACATGTGTAATCTTAGTTTCTGTGCATCCAACAGAGTTAGATTTCTACAGCTACTGGTTGTTGTTTTGTCTTGACACAGACATGGGTACTAGAATAAGCATGATTATCAGGTTAAAATTGGAGAGGCGTCCAACTGTGTTATGACCTTGTGTCCATGCCTACAACAAGCAGGTATATGACCACCTACATAGCTGCATGGACTCAGCAATATCTTACTTGCAAAACCTGCCTCCACCAAGGTAGAGTAATCCCCTTTGCTGGACAGCAGCAATACACAAACCACATAATCAGTCACTATATTGACTGTAAAGGGCAAAGTAGGAGCAGGCACCAACTTGGCAGCAAGTCAGCCTTTGTCTGAATGAGCATATAAAGTCACAGGTGGATTACTGTAAGGCTAACTATGAGTACAAATTGGACACATCCACTAAGGGAAATCACAAGGCCGTCTTCACATATGTCTGCAATCTCAGAGGCAACAACCCAACTCACCCTAAAATGGTGGTCAATCAAACCACATACACACACACCATAGTTATAGCCAGCCTGCTGCAGACAGGTTTAGGGCAAACATCACCCCCGTGGCTCACCATCACTATAGGTGGATATGCACAGCACCTGCACCCCTCCCCTCATCATCAGGAAGCATGTGCATACTGCCTAATCAAAGTCAATAAAAGCAAGTCTCCATGGGACCTGATAACATTCCTGTCTGCATCCTACATGAACTCAGGCATATGCTTCCAGCTCCATTACACACTGTATGCAAGCAAAGCCTGAGCACCATTGACATCCCATCTGCAAGAAAGACAGCCACTGTCATCTCTCTACACAAATGTGAATGATGAATGGTGGTTTATGCAATGTACTGGCCATCATTGGGGGGAAAACATGACACATTAGGACCAGGAGTGCAATGCAGGTTCATGCTGTGCTGATAGATGACAGGGGTATGATGTGGTTGTAAGTGGTGGTTAATGATAGGCAATGTTGATGTGCTGGCTCTGTAAATAACTTTGTGCAATGTCTGAGGTCCTGTGATGTGTTTCTATGTTTATGTCTTCCAGGTGACATGCAGCAGCAAACAGCATATACTGCAGCTGAAAATGGAGCCATCACTGATGCCATAATCCAACACCATGGGGTGATGTTCAGCCATAGCCAACAAAATCTGTGGGAGCAGACTGCCCTGTGGGATAAACTTATCCACAGAGTTAACACCTTGGGCCACCATGGCCACACATATGATCAGGTCAGGCATCGGGCAACTGACCTGATACGTCGTGCCTGGCAAAGGGCTGCTGCCATGGCCAGGGACTGTACTGCTACAGGTTGGGGTCCAGCCACACATATCCCATTTATGGCAACATAGGAGCTCCTTGCCAACCTTGGGGCAGCCCACACACAATAGCCAATACAGGAAACACAAGTCGTGGAGGTGGGTGGCACCCAGGCAACAGGCGTGGAGTATCCAAGTAAGGCCACAGTGCACATCAATTTAATCATGTAGCAGTCATACTGGCTTCTATAGAGTATCTACATGCATATGTCAGTTCAAACTGCATTTGTGGGTATAGTTTAGTAATGCACACAAGTGCACATCTATGGTGAAGGACAGCAAATTGTGTACTATCAGAGCTTGTACTGTACATGTGCAGAAAAGTAGCATTCATCTTGTACCAATGCCTAATGTGAGTCTGCTGACAATACTTCTCCCCCCACAACTACATAGGTCCCTCTGGTCTGGATGTGGGACAGCAGCCTGAAGCCAGTGAGTATGGTATTTTCCTGTTGTGGCTCACCAGTACCCCAGGCATGTTAAGGTCATGCATTTGACCATGCACACAACTGTTACTCTTAGCCATATTGAGATATCTGTATGTTCACTTGTGGTGGGGTTAACTGCATTGCATCACAGTGGTTATCACAGGGGCCTATTTGCAGGAGATGTCACATATCTGTAGCATACCTCACAACCCGTCATTCCAAGAAATCTGGACAAAGACTGACAAAAGGGGTGACGAAGGCCCAAAACTAGGGACATATTTTATAAATTAGTGTTATACAGTGCATATAAATGGTGTACACATACCTGTTAGAATGCCAGGTATTTGTGATATATAAAAATGAGAGCACAGTAAAATGTTTCTGAACCCTTTCAACCTTTCACATGACCTATAACCTGTACAATTCAATTGTAAAACAAACAAATCTGTTAGGGGGACAATTATGACACATAAAAAATGTACAAGAAGCTAGATGCATACGTGCACACAGGATGAAGCTAATACTGTGTTGAAGCAGCTTTCGATATAATTACAGCATTATGTCTTCTTGGGTACAAACCTGCCATCAATTACAGAGACTCTTTGATTAACAGCAAATAACAGTCAGCTGTCCTACCAGGATTATCCTAACATTTACTCAGTTGCCTGCTACAGCAACAACCATAGTTTGCATACAGCTTACAAAGCAGCAAAGGGATCTCATTTGTGAAAGGTATCAGCCCAGAGAAGGGTATACACACATTTCCACAGCATTGCATATACCATGGAACACAGTGAATACAGTCATCAAATGGTGGTGAAAATATTGGGCAACAGTGGCATTCCATAGAACTGGACATCCCTCCAAATGTGTGGAAAAAGACAAGACCCAAACTGGTCAGGGAGGCTGCTAGGAGACCTACAGCAACACTAAAGGAGTTGCAGGAATCTCTGGCAGGTACTGGTTGTGTATTACATGTGAAAAAAATCTCTCATATTCTCCACATGTCTGGCCTATGGGGTAGGGTTGGAAGATGGAAGCCTTTTCTCACACAGAACAACATCCAGGTCTGGCAAATTTCTCTAGAAAAATACATCAGGTCTCCCAAAAGCATGTGGGGAAATGCGTTATGGTATACTGAGACCAGGGTTGCAGTTTTTGGTCACATTAGCTAAGGTTTGTTTGGCACAATGACAATACTGTGCATCACCAAAAGAACACCATCCCCATGGTGAAGGATGGTGATGACAGTGTCCTGCTTTGGGGTTGCTGTTCATGAGCTGGAAGTGGGCCTTTAGCCAAGGTGGAGGGGATTATGAACAGTTGCAAATACCAGGCCCTTTTGGCTCAAAATCTTCATGTGTCTGCTAGAAAGCTGTAGATGGAGAGGAATTACACATTTCCACATGACAATGACCTAAACCATACATCCAAATCCAAAAAAAGATGTCTTCACCAGAAGACAATCAACATTTTGGAATGGCCCAGCCATAGTCCACACCTACATCCAATAGAGAATATGTGGGGTGCCCTGCAAAGGGCTGTGCAGAAGAGATTCCCTCACAATCTGATAGAGTTGGATGGCTTCTGCAAGGGAGAGTGTACAAATATTGCTAAGTCAAGATGTACCATGCAAATACGTACCTTTCCAAGAGGACTGACTGCTGTTATGAAATCAAAAGGTGCTTTAAGAAAGTATTAGTTTAAGGGTGTGCACAATCATGCAACCAGCCTATTGTACGTATTTCAACTTCTATATGTTACCCCTAACCAATGTGTTTGTTCTTCAATTGGATTGCACAGGTTATAGGTCACATTAAAGGTGGAAAATGTTATCACATGATTTCTGTGATCTCATGTTATATATCAGACAAACCTGGCATGTTAATAGGGGTGTCTATGCTTATAGTATCCACTGTAAGCTTAGAAGGTTGTTAGTGTAACCGGTTCTGTTGTAACATACATGTTCTGCAGGTTTTGAAGTGTGAGACTCAAAATATGTAATTAAATAGTGACACCATTCCTCATATCATCCCAGTAATGTGTCAGACAAATACAGGCTTTATGATGAACAGACCAGGAATATGAGCCATACACGTAGACAGTCAGCAACACTCTGCACAGTTGAGAGGTATGTTCTGTAGGAGTTGCAGCGTGTGCTACTTGAAGGCCCATCACCTACTAACACTACTCATGCATCACAGAGGTGTATATAAGTAGTAACATTAAGTGGAAATGGCTGCATTGCATGATGTTGAGGGTCTGTCCAGGGTGTGTATGTAGTGGTTTGACTGTGTTGTGAATGTCACCAGTTGGCTATTGTGAGGTTTGTGTAATGCCTGTCTGCCACTTCACCTGTATGTGTCTGTGTGTGTGTGTGTGTGTGTGTGTGTGTGTGTGTGTGTGTGTAGCAGCAAACATTATAGTGCAGGTATTAATTTGCATATGTTTGTCTTCCCCTACAGGTGGACATGGTGGTCATGGTCCCTCCTGCACTGAATCTGATATCAGTGTTTCTGCAGACTCTGACAATGATGATGGTCATAGTTAGGCACAAGTGCAGTTGTCAGGGGCTGAATTTGTGCCATCAGTTGGCATCCCACAGTCATCCCACAGTCAGAATTCCCACACATACCCCATCCGCAGAAGCCACAGATGATGGACAGTTGGCAGGTGGTGGCATGGAACAGGCTAGTGTGGTGACTATGGCAAGTGTGAGTGTAGACACTCTCCATAGCCAGAGTGCAGGTGAGGTCCCACACAGGTGGATGGACAGGGGTCCTCGTAGGTGGACTGCTGCTCATCAAGCCGCTGTTGCAGGTGCCACAGCAGGTGTTACCAGACGCGTGTTTTGGGCTGTCATGGATGCACAGGCATGTAGTGAATGCAACACTAGACAAATACTCAGGGTGTTGGATGCAACTCTTTCTGATTTACTTGGTGACATACATGACCTTGTTGAGGCCACATGCCAAAATACTGAGGTCATGAATAGATGGTGGGGTGAGACCTTGGCAATCCCTGACCATGGCATATCTGTGCTAGAGAATGTGGTGGGAGATGGGTGATGGCCACGTGGACATAAGTCAGCACCAACATTAGCTGAGAGTCTATGGGGCCGTGCACCTTCATACTCCAGTAGTGGCAGTGACACCAGCACTACCGAAGGGGGGTTGCTGTCCACATCACAATGGAGCAGGCCATGGGCATGTGGTCCTGGCCAGTCCCATCAGGGACACAGATCCAGCAGACAGCAGTTACCATCAGGAAGCAGTACTGATTCTGGCCTTGGGCCTTGTGGTGCCAGTGAGACCCCTGGCAGGACCAGTTCTCATGTCCATGGCTGGAGATGATGAACTGTACACCCTGCCATGTACGGTCCACAGCTGTCCAATATACCCCTGTGTAGCGCAGCAACATGGCATGACTGTGTGCATACATACACACACACATCTGTATCACAGACAGTCACAACCAGGCACACACAGCACCTCTGCACATCTTATTTATAGGATACCCCTCCAAACACACAGATATGATGTCAACCATATGGCCCAGCCTAAGCCTCTGGCAAACCCACACCACACCATGTGCATATAATGATATCTGTGCTACATCCCTGTCATCCATACCATTGATGCAGGGACATGCTAATATGGGTCTGATGCACAGGGTGAATATAGTACAGTGTAGCTATGTAAGACTGTGTAAGGTGCTATCTGCTTGCATTTGTTATGAGTACACATAAAGGTGTATGTACCTTATTAGCCGTGATGCATTATTGCTGTTAGTACCACTGACTGAATGTAGTCTGACATGCTGTATTCTGTTTGTGTTCCAGGTGTCTGTGTGCCTGCAGGCTGTGGCTTTGCAGACATTACCAACATGGAGTATGTCAGAGTGGAAATACACCAACCATTTTATAGTCAAGGTACAGCTTTATATGTACGGTTACCAGGTCTGTATGCATGCAACAGTGTGTGAGGGACACTGTTGTCAGACAGTGTGACCTTGCATACATACCACTTGTCACAGACAGGTAGCCTTTAGACATGCCACCTCAGTGTTGTGTAGTACCACAGGCTCATACATACGGAACAGGTTACTGGAGTACTGTCAGTAGGTCCCTCACAAGCTTAGCCATTAGATTAACTGCAACAGATTCACCTGTCAGCACCTGTTGCCTTTGACATTTCTTTCCCATACACTCAACCCTGATGCAGTTGGTG
>NC_056729.1:1418528266-1418625766 GCF_019279795.1 Protopterus annectens
ACTTGTGTTTTTATGGCAAGGTAGTCACATATAATTGAAGAGTGATGTTACAAAATAATGACAGATATTACTGTTTCAGACTACATAACCGTCAGACAATTCCTGCTACTGCACACCCCTCACTCTACCAACTTGCTCAGTATGTAAGGGTGATATTTACAACACATGCCTATCATTGTGCCTTTGTTCCACTTTTATTTCTGCCCTTGTCCAGATGTCTTGCAGTCAGAGGTTGTGAGTTATGGGTGTGGGTACAGAGTACATTCTACTGTGCAGGCATGTCCGTTATATGTAGAAGCAAACATAAAAAAAAGAATTACTGAAAATAACCAATGACAACAGTACCAAAAAGCACTATATTCACAAAAGCCTTAGCACCTCAGCTAGACAGCCTTCAAGAAGTACATTATATATGTAGTATATTCCACATAGCACTGTGACTTCCAGGTATGACAGTGGCAGAGCAGTAGGTGTCACTGACATGCATAATAGTTGGCACTGCAGTTATCTGCAAGTGGCCCTGTCAAAGACAGCACTGTACCTAGAGCACTACAAGATGACAGCCAGGAGAACATGCTGGCCAGATTCTGACAGTATTAACCACACATACACATAGCTCATTGACCCCTGCATATTGTGGACATGCAAAATATTTTCATGTGTATTGGGAAAGCCCTGCCAATTTGTGCTATGCTGCTATTTCCCTGCAAACATACATGTTACTGCATTTTTGTGGGTATATGGGGGGGGGGTCACACCTGTCAACTGTACACATTTGCACAAACTGTGCTGATATTTGCTTTACATTTTGGTTCCATTTACGATACTATTGTGCCCTGTCTTGGGGACTAGAGACATATCAGTAAAGAGCACAGGTCAGATTGTAATGGCATACATTTGAGTTTCAGACTTCTTACTCTTCATAGCCTTACTGCAACTGTGAGACCTGCTGTGCTATCACTGTGTGAGTCTGTAGTGGGTAATTCAATGTTGTCACCATTTGTGGGCCTTTGCCAGACATTTATCTCTGATTTTCTACAGCTGACTTGCTGTGTGGGTCTGAGGGGTGGGTATGGGACCCCCACACTGACCATACCTGTGACCTATGACTCCCCAGTTAGTTGGCCCCACACATATACTGCAGTGGGATTTGCCACCTTGGGTACTACTGCATAGTGTGGCGATACCAGTATTGGGCAGACATTTCCTGGTATCTCACATAGCTGTCAGTTGTCTGCTGCTATCCCAGTAGGCCACCCCATTTCTTTGCATGCATGCAGCATTACCAAAGATATGCTACCAAAACATACTAATCCATTAATTTATTGTTAAGAAGACTGGCTTACCTTGTGCCTGCGGCAGTTGTGAGGATGGTGCTTGGGGCCGCCTATGTTGGAAGAACACAGTACATTGCCTATATATGGTAAGTTACAGGTAATGTGATGTGTGTGTTATCCATTTTACTGTGTGTGCGAGTCAGAGAGAGGTGTCAGTCCCTGGGTCCCTACAGTGTCAGTGTGTGTGCTATGCATTTCCTCTTTGCCAAGGCCTGAGCATACTGGGCATGCCTCTGTCTGCCTAGAGGAACAGGCTCAGGGGCCTCCTCCTCTGAGTTCCTCTGTGCCTGCGGGGACCTTGGCAATGGTGGTGGGCTGTGTGGCCCTTCCCCATGCTGTTCCTGCTGCAGCTGTTTCCACAGGATCATATTGTGTAGCATGGCACATACTACGAACATGTGTGCACATGTGGCTGGAGAGTACTGCAAGGCTTCACCAGATATGTCAAGGCAATGAAACCGTGACTTGAGCATCCCAAACACATGCTCTATAATGATCCTGATTTGTGTGTGTGCCTCATTATGGTGTTCTTGAGTGGGTGTGTGCACATTTCTGATGGGTGACATCATCCACAGCTGCAGTGCATAGCTAGATGGCCCATCAGATGGCCATACAGGATGTCCCCACTGGCAAATGCCTGGTACAGCTGTGAGGAATGTCAGATGTGGGAGTCATGGTAGCTTCCAGCACACATATTCATGATAATGCCCTAGGGAATGCACACGACCTGGCAGTTGATGGAGGGGAAGCCCTTGTGGTTTGTTTAGACCCTACACTGTTTACCAGGTGGTGCTTTGATGTGGATGTGCATACAGTTTTTCGCACTCAGTACCTCCGGGTATTCTGCTACATGGTGGAAGAGATGCATATTGCTGTTCCTCTCCTCACGGGTGTTGGGGAAGTAAATTTGCTCACTGGCATGTGGTAGGATGCCATCCAGGAGCTGGTGAAGTACCCTGGATGCGCGGATGCCTGTGAGACCCACCATGATGTCCCCAGTAGGTCTTTGGACAGTAGATGTAGCTAGTATTCTTAAGGCTACACATACCTTTGTATCTACTGGGATGGGTTCACCTCTGTTGGCTCTTGGTCTGAAATGAGGCCAGCACAGCTCGATGATTTGCTGCAGTATGTCTCTGTTCACCCTGTAGCGCTCTACTATCTCCAGATCATGTAGTCCCTGGTAAGTTACTCTGGGTCTGAACACTCTTCTCCTCCTCCTCGGTCTGTGGCGGTTGTCAGCATTATCCTCCTCACCGCCCTCAGCCTCTAGCACATACTGATGGATCAAAGCAATGGCAGCCCCTAACATTTTTTGGTTAACTTTCCCCTGCATGTGTGCACCAATGGTGCAGAGTTTGTGGGAAAAACCAGACTGTAAGGTGTTTCCATAGTTTATACTGTTGTGCTGCAGATGCTGCCTGTATGATTGGCTGACTATGATGCATTCCACCTGCAGCTATGTTATTTTTACTTGATTGCTTTAATTCTGCTATTTTCCCTTTTTTACTTTTTTCCCTTCCCATTTCTGACCCTTTTAAGCCCCAAGGAGCGCCGTGCAAACCCGGTGCCCAAATGTAAACAGTCCTGCTATTTCTGTTTTTTTTTTTTTGTTTGTTTTAGACCCAGTGTGAGCCGTGCAAACCCATTTAGCTAATGTAAACATAGAGAAATGGCCCTTCCTGGATGCAAATACGCTCTTCATTTCATGAAATTAGTCAATACAACCTCAGACAAACCCCCTTGCTTAGCTGTGCTTAGCTAAGCTTATCTAGGAGCTATGGAGCTCCAGTGTCCTTTCAGCAAGCATGTTACACACCCTTTTCATGTCAGCTGCTTCTCCTGCCTAAATGATCATGTTATAGCACCTACATGGTTAGGTGCAGTTTGGCACTTAGAATATTTTTGTGATTCAGTACATTTCCCCTCATTTACATACCTCACTGCCTTAGTCTCTAGTTACTGCACTACACCAAAGCCTTTGTTCCTGGTATTGTTTTAATTCTGCATGCCATAGACTATAATGGCAAAATGAAGATTTCCCTTAAAATTGTGTTTTCACATTTTTTTTTATTTTCCGCACAATCCCATTTGCGCACCACTGCTCTATCCTTAAACAGCCAAGATCGGCCAAAAAAAACGTTTATTTTTAGAAAACTTAAACACTTTTCCATGCCAATAGCCATATATTTGGCCATTGGCATGCCTAAAAATTATAATACATGCTTTTATTTGAGCTGTTATGCCTCCGTTTTAATTTTTGCAGAAATATATTCAGCTAGTAGCCGAATACATTTCTGCAACTAATACTATTCTTGCATGGATGCCTGCCTGCTTGCATGGTTTTCACTAGCAAATGAGGTAATTAGCATTATGCAGTGGTGCCCGTGCAAGAATACTGTAGGCAGGCTTGTGCACATCAGAACAGTAGTTTACTGGATCGCTCGGCGGCCATATTCCATGCAGGAATGGCTACACTGTTTCTGCACAGAGATTTCAGTTTATTGAATCCCAGTGAATGTGTTTAGTTTATTTTGCAAAACTGCAGTTACAGCACCTAAAGAGTTTAAGAGCATCTTCAACATTCCTTTCCTATCCGTGAAGTGTTTCTCCAAGGATCTTTTTAAAGAAACCCATATAGTGTTCCCCCAGATCTCTATTAGCTTGTTTTGGCTAAGCAACCATAATGCCAAATTTAGATAAGGGCATCTACAAGCTTCCCTTGCTATATGTTAACCATTTCTCCTGGGATCTTCTTAGTGAAACCAATATAGTGTCTCCCTAGACCACAGCTCAGTTACTTTTTTTTAAAAAACAACCTCCACTACACCTAAAGTGTTTAAAGGCATCTGTAAGTCTCCCTTCCAATTTGTTTCCCTTCCCTAGGTTCACACAAGTATGTCAGATTAGGCTTGAAAATGTTTACCTCTATGATAGTTATCTTACTCAGTCATTTGTTATAATTCCTTACAATTATTGAGTTTAATATTCTACTTTAAGGTTGGTGTCTAATCATTGAGTGCACTGTTAAAGTATAAATAATTTCTGCCATTTGTGATTCTGTGCCAGTTTCTAATTAGCTCAAAAATGCACCCCCGCATATGGCTTGTGTAATAGACTTTAGATAATGGAAAGAACATACAATGATATTCTTCTAGAGAAAGAATGTACTCCAACAAGATATTAATTTAATGTAAAGCCCATTAAAACAAGTCTATGGCTTCACAACAGCATATTAAACTTTTGTGAAGCATAGATGGAAAAAAAACAAATGGCTGTTATCTTGTTTTCCTTCATTAAAAGCAGCTTAGCTTAAAGTAAAAAAATGTTACAGTTAGTGATTATAGGAAAATAAATACATTGTAAATGTGCACACAGAAGTAAATGAAATAACTGCAGCAATAGCAGCAATAGTTAGACAAGACGAGTGGGAGTTTGTGTGTGTGTGTGTGTGTGTGTGTGTGTGTGTGTGTGTGTGTGTGTGTGTGTGTGTGTGTGTGTAATGAGTGTGTGCACGCATGTGGCTTTTACTTGCCTTTCTCCTGTGGTGCTGATTTTGTTTCTTTTGAGTTGCTATACTCTTACCATTAACTTTAACAGTTAAACACTGATGTCATTTTATCCCAGTGCCCCCCACTTCCTGGTGACCTTTCCCTGCTATTCACTCCCCTGTATCACTCTTTTGTCCTCCAATGCTGATGTTGCAGAACACTTAGAGGCACATTCACTTCTATTCATATTACAGGTGTAATGTGTCTGATTAGACTTAAATTCACTCAGTTGATAATTCCAATAACCATATAGTATTCTATACTTTAGATGAGTCATAGCAAGGGGCAAACAATGCAGCAAATGTGACAGCTAGTAAATCAATAAACTTGTGCAGCCTTAGGAAATGTTCTTTATAGATTCTTTCCTTAATGAAAGCACTTCAATAATGCATTGACAGTTTATTCATTCTGTTAACTCTCCCACCCCAACCAATCATGGCTCACATGATCACTGCACTGATATCTGTTTCTGTTGTTTACAGTTGTTGCATATGTATACAGCCTCCTGATGTTTTAACATCTCAGGAGGTCAAACTATCTGCCATTGCTTTTACCTTTCCAGAAAGCCACAAACATTGCTGTACCAACACAATTTGTTTGATACTTTTGATAAGACAGTTATAGGAGTAACACAGATAAATACTTATTATAAATATGAAGAAATATTTAAATTGTAGGTATTCTAAGACAAAATTATGCAAGTAAGAAATTGGCAATGATAAAATAATACAGACACACTAAAAATATGCCAATAAGCATCTAGCTGAACAGAAAAAAATCTCCAAGCTTACAATGACTTATCAAAGTAATAGTCAAAGAATAAAGCACACCAAAGTGTAACAATGCAGCAGCATAGCTGTGTTACAATGCAAACATGCACCAATGTAGTACTACAGTTACAGCAAGACAAGCAAAACACTGCTCAAACTGACCTATTCCAGTTAGGAATTCAGCAGCCTGTCTACATGCAAAACTGCGAAAGAGATCAAACTGTTAGGAATAACCTATGTGACTCAGACAAATCCTTTTAACTAATTAATGGTGATATCAAATGATAAAAGATCTAACTCACACAATGAAACAATTCACTATTTTGTCAAAAAAGAATTGGAGCCCAGCAAAATGAGAGGAATTCTCACAGCTGACTTCAAAAAATACTTCTATTTAGCACAGCTAATTGCCATTGGAGTATCATCCAGATGTAAAGAGGTCATTATTCCCTTATAGTGACTGTTGATTAGGGCAATTATTAAGCACAACACACTCTTTGGGATGTACCTCAATAGACATATTAAGCAACTAGAAAGGCATTCAGAAAATTTATGCTATAAAGAAATGAACAAGAAAACTTGTCAAAATATAGATGCAGACCCTGTTACATATTTATTAAGCTATTGTTGGCTTATTTAATGTGCACACATTTATATTTCTTTATATTTCAACTACGGTTGCCATTTTTAATTGTTATTTTTCAGTCAGGAAAGTGGGCTGGTCCTCAAACCCTTTTTCTCCCATAACCCAGATTAATTATATAGTATGTACAGAATTATATGCAGAATTATGTTCTTTTCAAAACAATCCATCAAGTGATTAGATAAAGATAGGAAATAAGAGAGTGCACTGACATGCTCCCTGAACCAGAACTTGCTATCAGTTAGAAGCTTTTGGAGGCAAACACCCTTGTCAAAATTGAAAAGCATAGCACTAAAAACACATGCACTTCAACTAGACTTTCAAATGGCCTCTTCAGATCACATTGTCATTGATTTCCACCAAACTAAAGAAGCAGCTGAGAACAAGCCTGAAAGCAAGCTTTTTGGAGTATCCTTTCACTCTCATACATATAAGATAGACAATGAGAACAGAAGAAGGGTAGCTATACAATTACATATACTTACATTTTAACTGTATTTGTCAGTTCCTAACTGTTTTTCTTTTTTAACAGGTAAGTGGGCTTCTCTCCAGACCCGTTTTTATCCACAACTAAGGCTCACCATTGCTCATAGAGTACTTTGCTTGCTGGTATTGCTTTGTTTGTGTGTATTACACATGTATAAGTGAGATAATTCCTCACAAAGGTTGGACTGTTCTGTACTGCTTCAGTAGTTTAGTAGTGGTGCAACTGGAACAGTCATGTGGTGGGTCTGGGTTTAAGGTGCAGCTGAAACATCTGCTTCTGAACTTTGACCAGGACTTCTAATTGATCTAGCAGTTCACTGGAGCTCTGTTAATGCAGCATGCTAATATACTCTGTCCTTTTCTGCTCCTTGGTTGGTGTAATCTTGCACTTTCTATATGTGCTCCACTGTGAGTCCAGGTTGTAGATAAAAAGGGATATAGGGACCAGCCCACCTACCTGGTAAAAATGCAAAAAGACAAAAAAAGTAATTATAGTATAGAGCATCCTGATACTGTGCAGACATGGAGGTGTCCGCAGAATGTAAATCCCCTCATCTGCTGGCAAAACCATGCAAATGAGGTGATTTTGTTATCCAGAAAGCTAAAAGGCAACCATGTAGGTGCCATGTAAGGCTGAAAAATGTTCTTGGTTACAAACCGTGTACAGGAGGATAAAAATCAAACAGGGGCTGTAACAGCCCAAATAAACAGTTGTACAATGTTCAGTAGCCATACAAATGGCCAAAACTATGGCCAGTGATTTAAAAAAATAATGCAATATATTCAAAACTAACTTTTTTTAAGACATATGCCACGTTTAAGTGGCATGCAATGACACTCAAACATGCTATTTAGCAATAAATAAATAAATAAATAAAATAACAACTGAAAAATATGACATTTAAAGGTATTTTGATTTTTTTCCATTATAGTGGCCAGCACGCAGAGTCATACAATGGCAGGTTATAGGGTTACTAAGGACATAGGCTCTGGTGTAGTGCAGTATCCAGGGTATACGAAATTAGGTGTATGTAAATGAGGCAAGTTTATTGAATAGCAAAATGGGCTACTGTGTCCGCAGGTACTAAATGTGCAAAGGCTAGAACTAAGGTAGTGTAGGCAGAAGAGATGACTGACATGAAAAGGGTGTGTGTCATGGTTTGTGTAAGCAAATTGGAGCTCAACGGCTCCTGGTTTGTGCTCAGCTAAGCACAGCTAAGCAGGGGTGGTGTCTGAGGCTGCTTAGCTGTGCTTAGCTGGTTAAAGAAAAGCTAAGCGTGACCATGTACAAGGAAGGGCTCTTTATGCTCAGCAATGTTTACACTAGTGCCACAGGTTTCTGAGGAGTGCCATGTGGCTTAGCAGTGGAAGAAATGAGACAAGAAATGGGGGAAATATCCTGGGAAAGCCATTCAAGCATACATGATTGATAAGCCCTGTTCCACTTACACTGACCCATTCAAACCCCTCAATAATATACCTGGCAGGTGGAATGTATCATAGTCAGCCAATCACACAGGCTGCATCTGCAGCACACCATTCTAGAGTATGCATGCATCCTACAAGATTTTTCCCACATACTCTGCACCATTGTAGTACACACTTGGGAATTTTAACTGACAAAATGATAGGGGCTGTTGCTGCTCTGCTACATCTGTATGCACTACAGGCTGAGGTCAGTGGTGATGATGATGATGCTATCAATAAGCCCAGACTGAGAAGGAAAAGAGTGTTCAGGCTCAGGGTAACCTTTCAGGGGCTACATGAGCTGGAGATAGTGAGCGCTACAAGGTGGACATGGACATACTACAGCAACTCACAGAGCTCTGCCGGTCTCACCTCAGACCCAGATCCAACAGAGGGGAACCCATCCCAGTGGAAACAAAGGTATGTGTAGCCTTAAGAATACTAGCTACAGGTACTTTCCAAAGACCTACTGGGACATCATGGGGATCTCACAGGCATCCGCATCCAGGGTACTCCACCAGTTCATGGATGTCATGCTACCACATGCCAGTGAGCACATTTATTTCCCTAACACTCTGAGGAGAAGGCCAGCAATATGCGTCTCTTCCACCATGTAGCACACTAACCAGAGGTACTGGGTGCCATAGACTGTACACATGTGCACATCAAAGCACCACCCAGTGAGGAGGGTAGAGTCTACGCCATCCGCAAGGGCTATCACTCCATCAACTGCCAGGTCATGTGCAATGCCCAGGGCATTATCATCAGTGTGTGTGCTGGCAGCCCTGGCAGTTATCACAGCTTCCACATCTGACATGCATCACAGTGGTACCAGGAATTTGCCAGGAGGGACATCCCATATGGCCATCTAGTGGGGGATGCCGGTTACACACTGAAACCGTGGATGATGACACCCATCAGAAATGCATACACACCAACTGAAGAATGCCATAATGAGGCACATGCACAAACTAGGAACATTGTAGAGCATGTGTTTGGGCTGCTCAAGTCACAGTTCCACATATCTGGTGGAGTCCTGCAGTACTCTCCAGCCACATGTGCACACACGTTCATAGTATCTGCCATGCTACACAATATGATCCTGCACAAATAGTTGCATCCAAAACATCACAGGGAAGGAATACACAGCTCCCCATCATTGCTAAGGTCCACACAGGCAGAGGAGGACTCAGAGGAGGAACCCCCTGAGCCTGTCCCTGTAGGCAGACATAGGCTTGCCCAGTATGCCCTGGCCTTGGCAAAGAGGCAACGCATAGCACATACACTAACATCCTAGGGGCCGTGGGACTGACACATCACTCTGACTCACATATACACAGTAAAATGGATGCCAGCTACATCACACTACCTATACCTTACCATGTATAGGCTGTGTACTGCATGCATCTAACAGAGTCAGCTCTGAAGCACTGTTCTTGCAACTGCTGCTGGCACAAGTTAAGTCACTCTTCTTAACAATAAATGAATGGGGTAGTAGACTGTGGTAGCATATGTATGGTATTTCTGTATGTATGCATAGGAATAGAGTTGGTTACCAGGATAGTAGCACCCAACGGACAGCTATGTAGGACAACAGGAACTCTCTCCCAAATACTAGCTGCCCCACAATATGCGGTAGGCCCTAAGCCAGCAAAATCCACTGCACTATGTGAAGGATTTACAAACAGCGGGGTCATAGGACAAATGCATGGATGTCAATTTTGGAGTCCCATACATAGCTCTAAACCTCTTACAGAAAGAAATTGGTACAAAGCCATAAAGAAATGTGGGGCAAAGGGCCAAAAACAGGGACAAGTTTTAAATATTGCTCTTACAAACATAGAAAGTTGATAGAATAACAGGTGTTGCAGTAGCATGAATTCTCTGCAGGGCAAAGAAGTCTGAAACACAAATGTCTGTCATTACTTTCTAACTTCTGTCTTTAGTGATTTCACTATTATTTGCCACACAACCACATGTTTTATGAAAAATGGACCCAAAATATGAGCCAAATACCTGGACAGTCTGTGAAGACATGTACAGTTGAGAGGTATGTCCTCCCCCCCACGACACCCGTGTTCACACAGAACTGCAGTAACATGTACAGTATGTTTGTAAGGTAATAGCAGCAGACCACACATTCCCAGGGCTGTCACAATCAACTTGATAACTTTTCCCATTTCTACAATATGCAGGGGTCAATGTGCTATGCATGCTTGTGGTTAATAGTGTCAGGAAGTAGACAGCACTTGTTGGTGGCTATTGTGGCTTAGTGGTCTAAGTACAGTACTGTGGTTGTCAGGGTCCATGGTTTGAGACTGGCCATGCCAACTATTTTGCATGTCAGCTACACCAACGGTAGGAGTTGTACACACTGTCCAGAAGTCAATATTTGTTACTGCAGGAAAGCTGGACAATGGAAAGTCAGGGACCACACATATGGACAGTACACAGCTCTGAGTAACCTACACAGTGTCTAGTAGAACAGCAGGTTGTGACAGGTCAGTCTAGTGCCAGAATACAAAGGCTGCCACGTTACTGTGTCAGTACCGACAACAAATGAGTGGGCACCATCCATACCCTGAATGACAGGTTGTCAAAGAATATCCATATGTATGCCTCATATATCTATTCTGCTTGTCATAACATTGTATTTGCCTGGCAAACTATTTGCAAACCAATAAAGGCTGATGTGAAAACATCAATGACAGACAGTTGAGATGCAGATGTCATACCCATAAGTAAACGCAAGCTAATACTAAACCATTCTACCAACTGTCTATGTTTGGAATAATAATATTAAGAGCCTGCCCCCATGTCTGGGCCTCTGTCTGACTGTTATATATGGGCCTGTCTAGATGTCTGTCTGTAAGAGTTTGAATGTTATGGCCAACATGTAGCCTTATAATAACAGTGTAACACAAACCATCTGAGGACCACAGCAAATGTATGGGGCACAATGATGGACAACCTGCTAAACAGGTACAGTCATAGGTGTGAAGTCTGTAACCCTGTGTATGATGTTACGACTTCTTCTCCACTCACACCATAACTACAAATACATAACAGCAGCAACTGTGGACAAAGGGTCTGACTGGACTAGAGAAGGACAAAGAGACACATATAAGAGGAAGGGGAACCATTGGCCAGACAAACGTAGAATGCCCTACTTTAGAAAGCCTGCTGATGTCATTCACCTTAGAAGCACTGTTGGACACTCCTCAGCATATAAGCTCAGTGGCACATACAATAAGTATGTAGCATAATAGTATATACAACTAGATAGGTAGGAGTTATAATCCCAGTGTTGGCAGCTGTGTCTATGTTTGTAGGTTAAGCCATTCTGAGTCCTGTTCCATCCAGTAAACCCCCATTGCTCAGCTTTACAAGGCCTGCTGAGGTCATTCAACTTAATAGCACTGTTGGACACTACTCAGTCATATATGTTCTGTGGCGCATGTGATAACTCTGTAGCACTATAGTACATATAATTAGATAAGCAGGAGTTCTAATCTTGGCACTGGCATCTGTGTCTGTGTTTGTAGTTTCAACTATTTTCAGTCCTGTTCTGCCCTGTAAACCACCCATTGCTCTACTTTATAGGCCCTGCTGATGTCATCCACCTTAGATACAGCATTGGACACTTTGCAGGGAAATGAGCTCCATAGCACACATGATAAACATGTAGCACTATAGTACAATAAACTAGGTAGGTATGGGTTCTAATCTCAAGACTGCCACATGAGTGTGAGTCATACCATTTTGAGGCCTATTCTGCCCTCCTGACATACAGCATTGGACATGTTGCAGGTGTATAAGCTCTGTGGTACACAAGATAAATGCATAGCACTATAGTACAATAAACTAGGTAGGTAGGGGTACTAATATCAAGACTGCCAATTGGGTGTGGGTATGTGTGCGTGTGAAGCATATCCCCTGTGTGCGTATGTGTGTGTGTGTGTGTGTGTGTGTGTGTGTGTGTGTGTGTTGGTTATACCATTTTGAGGCCTGTTCTGTCCTCCTGACACCCCCCTGTGTGTGTGTGTTGGTTATACCATTTTGAGGCCTGTTCTGCCCTCCTGACACCCCCATTGCATTAACTGACAGGGCTGGTTGATGTCATTCACTTTGGATACAGCATCGGACACATTGCAGGCATATAAGCTTCATGGCGCATGTGATGAATATGTAGTACTATAGCACAATACACTAGATAGGTAGGGTTCTAATCTCAAGACTGCCAACTGTGTGTGTAGGAAGCATGTTCCCTGTGGTTGTGTGTGTGTTGGTTGGTTATACCATTTTGAGGCCTGTTCCACCCTCCTGACAACCCTATTGTATTAATTGACAGGGCATGTTGATGTCATCAACCTTAGCTGCACTGTTTCACACTCTTCAGGCCATATCTCCCAAATGTATACAGTTTTGCAGAATGTCCAGATGACTGGATCATACATTTTGTCTGTTTGTTATAAATGTATGGTTTCCTGGCCAATCATTGGCAGAGCATTAACAGCTTAAGTCAGACAATAATGACAGACATCTGAGTGTCAGACTTAAACTGGTCCCTCTATCAGTTATCTATGTTTGTAAGAGCAATATGTAAATCCTGTCCATATTTTTGGGCCTGTATCACCCCATTATTGAAGGCTTTGTCCACAAGTATTATTTTCTAACAGGTTGAGAGGTATGCCCCAGGCATATCAGCTCCATGGTATATACATTAAGGACATAACACTATACTACATATGACTAGATAAGTAGGGGTTGTAATCTCACTACTGCCGACTGTGTGAGTGTGTGTCTGTGTATGCATATCCTCTGTAGGAGCATGGCTGTCTTGCCTGTGTGTGTACAATGCCTATACCAGTTTTATGTGCCTGTGCCACCCTGTTAACTCCAGAGTAGTAGTGGCAGACACTGCAAAAACTGTATAATTTCTGTGGTTCATGCGCTATGTATATTGTGCTATTGTACATATAACTAGCCAGGTAGGGGATCTGCTATCAACAAGGGTGGATATGTGTACATATGCATATCCCCTTGCAGCAGTGTGCCTGTGATATGGCCACAAATATACCTCTCGACCCATTACAGAAAGAAATCTGGAGAAAGCCATACAGAAAAGTAGGACAAAGCCCACATATTAGGGTCAATCTTTAAATATTGCTCTGACAAAGATACACAGGAGATAGCATAACAGGATGTGCATTCACATGCATTTTCTGAAGGGTATGAAGTCTGACAGGAAAATATCTATCAGTATTGTGTAATGTCAGTCTTTAATGAATTTACACAACTTTGCCAGAAAACCACAATGTTATGCCAAACATAAAAAAGTATGTGGCAAACAGCAGGACATTCTGAAGGCATCTGTAGAAGTTTATAGCCACTACCTGTCCCACCCTACAGGTTGCAGTCCATGTTTAGCTAGGTGTGACCTGTGATGATGAAACAATCAATACAGAGTTCCCCAGAGTGCAGGACAACAAACATTTTCTAAGGTTGTCTACTACCTGCATAAGACAGTTACTTCACATTAGAAGCACCTTACTGGTATGAGAAATAGCATATTCTATGGTTATGTGACACAAAGAAGCAGTCATATTGACCAACAAAGGGAAGTTCTGTCTGGTGCACTTGCCATGGGTTATGGTATGTCCTGCCAAGTGTCACAATACTACAAGACATGTTCCACATTCCACATTTGATAAGGTGGCAACCCTACCCTGTGTTGCCTATGTGTGTGCAATATGTAGACATGTGTAGACCCTGTGAGTAGCTTTCACCCACAATGACCCACATGTATGAAGGCATGAATGCAAACTGCCACCTCCCACATGTGTAGGTACTGCCTAAAGCTGTGGCAACTGTGCATAGTGTGCTGCCTGTCATTGACCCACAAACCAATGTTAATACACTGCAATGGGGTCATACAGCGGGTATGGAATGGTGGCCAGGTTCTGGCCTCCAGCTGAATGCAGAAAACAGTACCATTGTACCATATGGTGAGGATATGGACCCACTATTTCCCACATCAACAACAACCCCATAAATGCACAAACTGCATTGACAGACCTGGCTACCCAGGTTGATAACACTGTTGCAGTCACCTATGAAGTAATGGTAGCAGTCAGAAAAGGCTTGGGCATGGTTCACCACATAGATAATGGGACTGCATCCAGACGAAAGGTGGACATTACCTCTGCATAGTCCTCAGTCAGTACAACAAGACATTAATGGCATGGCTGGTCTGGTATGTACTTATGCAGGCATCTGCACCAAATGGTAAGGGTATGTTAACACCCACAAAGTTTATCCATGGCCTTCACACCTGTGCCATGCAGACAGTCTTGAATCAATACTGGCCCACTTGATATTGGACATGTTGTCCACAGGTGGGCTGTGGCATGCCTAGATGGAAATGTTGTGCTCAGCCCTTCAACAGCTGCCCCATATATGTCAGTATAACTGTGCGCATTACCAGCACAACAGGCTTGAATTACATATGACACAGCAAAATAAACAGCTGGAGAGACAGGTTTGTCTTCCAGAGGCTGTCTTGTGTCAGAAATACACTCCCCAAAAATGTCAAAGTATCATGCAGACCCTCATCAACTGCATCAAGGTTGAATGGATGTCAAAAAACATCTGTCCCAGGGGTCCAAAGTGCATTAAGCAATGGCAAGGGCAACAGATGCTGATAGATGATTCTGATGGGGATAGAGTACTGCAGAGGGTTGCAAAGGGTGGGTCTACTTTAATTAACCGAAAGCTGATTCCAGCGAATGCAAATCCATCAACACATATGCATCGAACCGTGAAATAATCGAACTCACAAAACTGCAAAATTACCGCAAAATTCAAAATGTGGAAGTGTTTTGGTTGGCCCATCTGAGCTACAGATCAGTAAGGTAAGTGTGCGATAGTCACGGACATTAGGGTTAGGATTAGGGTGCGGGTTAAGGTAAGTGCATACATAGGTAATGTAATATGGGTAATGTATTTAACGTTTAATGTAGGGTTTGAGGTAGGGGTTTGGTTAGTATATGTGTGTGGTTTATTTATTTTGTTTGGGTATAGCTCCATAGGGTAAGTGTGTGGTAGGTACGGACCTTAGGTTTAGGGAGGGGTTAAGGAGAGTGCATAGAGAGTGGTGTATGTGGGGTTTAGTGTAGGGTTAGAAGTAGGGTTTTGGTTGGTGTATGTTTGTGGTTTATTTATTTTGTTTGGGTGGGTAGTGTGTTTTGGGCGATGGGGTTGGCCGAGTATGACAAATCGGTATTTTGAGTTTTGCGGTTTTGTGAGTTCACTTATTTTGCGGTTCGATGCATATGTGTCGATGGATTTGCATTCGCTGGAATCAGCTTTTGGTTAATTAAAGTAGACCCACAAGGGGCCCATGGCTAGTTCTGTAGTAACCTCCTCTGTACCTATGAACCAGTGATCCTATGGAATCTTCTATTTTTAATAATTATATTGGAATTTGATCTGGTTTTAATAAATATGATTCAAATTCTTTTTTTTCTTTCATTAGTTTTTAATTATAATTGGAAATTTAGAAAATTTAAAAAAATTTTGAAAAATGGAAAAGTTGGAACAAATTAAGATAATGTCAAAATGTGGCAAATGTAAGATATGTAGATATGTAGAAAGTAAAGAAGTAGTAGAGGGGTAAAGAATCTTTCAGGCAGTGCTACACAAATTTAACTGTTGCTCTTGTGGTGTGGTGTGGTTTATTGTTGTGGATGTGTTTTTTCATTGTGAAATATTAATATAATATAAAAAATATTATATAGCGACAAACTAAATATTATAGAACAGATATATAGATAGAATAATAATGAGTATAATGAGCAATCTATATTTGAACACTTTCAAAATACACACATAAAGGGTATGCAGATTCATTTTTAGCTAAGCTAAACCTAATTTTGGAGGTAATTACTAAAAAGTAAACTTAAAATAGGAAAGTAGATTTATTTTAAAATATGGAACATTAAAAAACTAAAAAGAATAGGCTTAGACTTTAATATTTGAATGTTAATTTTATTCTATTGTTATTTTGATAGCATTTTTATTTGTCATAGAGTATATAGGAACAGTATGTATTGTGTATTGTCCCTTTAACTGGATGTGTGGACTGGATGTTAATTTAATTAATCATTTATGTATGTATGTCTAATGTCTAATATTAGTATATACTGCATTTGGAAGTTTGCATGTTATTCCTTTGAAGGCTGTTGGGGCCGAGGTACCGGAATAAATTTTATCCTGCATTCCTGTTTTGCTTGGTTTGTTCAACGATCCTATGGAACTCCCAGGTGACATGTAGCAAGAGTAGCATGCTGTGTTATGGGGTATGCTGTCTGCCTGCATTGTCTTCATACACTGTTCCACGCATAAACACCTAGGTAAACATGGGCACATACAGCCATACCTTGCTGATGAAAAGATCTCTGTGTTGCCACTCGACCATCCTCAGAGCCCGTACTGGCAGCAGCTCACCATGACTTACATATACTGACATCTGGAACGGGAACAGAATAAGGTCTGTGAGACAACAGTCAGTCAGCAGTACTAGCAGCAATAAAGCATCATGGCACAAAGGTATGTACACTTTGATGTGTATGCATTTGCCAGCAGACAGCATGTTACAGGTCATAACATTACTGCACTACACACTACCATTACCTGTACTATAGTCACCATGTGCATCAAACACATATAAGCATGTCCATGCATCAATGGTATGGATAACAGGGATGTGACACAGGTATCATCACATGCACAGAGTGAGGTGTGAAAGTGACAAAGTCCTAGGTTGTGCCATACATTTGACATCATGTGTGTGTGTGCATCTGGAGGGGTGATGATTAGCTGGGCCATAGAGAGGAGCTGTGTATATCTGTCAGTGACCTGCATGTGACAGTGATGTGTGAGTGTGTGCATGCATATAGGTTCATAGGTTCATAGGTAGGTACTAGGCTATCGGCCCAATGGCCTAAGTAAGCCTAGCCAACAAGGTTCCCTGGCTTACACCACCCAAGAAAGTTATTTCCCTGTGCCCCTGTCAAGCAGAGCCACAGAAGTGATCTCCATGGTGTATTTCCTATTTCCTATTTCCCATCCACTCATCAAGATTTTTCTTGATGAGTGCTAATGAGGAACTTTGCTTGACATAGATGGGTAGCTTGTTCCAGAGTATGGGAGCTCTCTGGGACAGGAATCTATACCTCCAGCATGTCCTGTTTATTGTGGTGACAAGGTTTAGGTCCCTAGAGCATGTAGCTTGGATGGATTGGGATTTCTTTAGGTGTAGCATGTCCAACAGCTCTGGGTTTGACATAGCTTTATATGTTAGGCAGAGATCACCTCAGAGTAGGCGATATGCTATGGAGTAAAGCTGGAGTTTTTTGAGATGGTCAGAGTATGGCATCTGTATGAGGCCAGTAATCCTCTTTGTGAGGTACTTCTGTGGCCTCTCCAGCTGCTGCAGATGTCTTGTGAGGTACATTCCAAAAGGGGCATTGTACTCTATAATGGGTCTAATGAGTGTTGAGTAGAGGGGAATAATGATCCCTTTTTTCCTGGATGATAACCCTTTTGTGATGAGGTGCACCATGTAGAAGGATTTCTTGACTACTGTGGTGATGTGATTATCAAAGGAGAGACTAGCGTCCACCTGGGTCCCAAGGTCTCTTATCAAACATTCGGCGTTAAGTAGAGTGCAGATAGGCTTCCACCACCCAGGCTACCAAACCAACCCCTCACCCATAATTAACAACAGAGGCCATGACTCGACTCCCTACTCACCCACCTTGTTAGAACTCGAACGCTATGTAATTATCAAACCTACCAATATTAGGCCAAATGATAAACATTACTACAAACTTCTACTCAAAGCCCTCAAATTCATTACCACTCTGAATCACAGACTAGCCACAGATGGTGATATCCACCCCAACCCTGGCCCTTCCTCTTCACTCAATTGTAATTCCACCCTATCCTCCCCTCCACTTCTCAATCTAAACTCTAGACCCTTTAACTCTCTTCTGACCTGTCATCTAAACATCAGAAGTGTAAACAATAAGATTCACAACCTACATGCCCTTTTAGCTACTTGTTCCCCAGACCTACTATGTCTCACAGAAACCTGGCTTAAACCAAGTACAAAAGACACACAGATAATCCCACCAGGGTATGATATACTAAGAGCAGACCGAATAACTCGTAAAGGTGGCGGTGTAGCCATACTCTACAAAATACATTACAAATCTCCCTTGCCTCTCCACAACCCCTCCTAACAAACAATGCCGAAATTCTACTTGTAAAACTTCAACCAAACAAACATAAAAGCATAAATATAGCATGTATTTACATCCCCCCAGGCAACAATAATAACAAAACCTTAGAGGACTTTCTCCACTGGTTAACTCAAACTCACCCCCAGGAATCCATAGTGTTAGGTGACTTCAACATCGATTGGAATTCCTTCTCATCTAGCTCCCCATCTAGCAGCATAAATCTACATGGCTTTTCTCAGCTCATATCCACTCCTACCAGACTAGGTAAACCCCAAAACAAAGAGAGCATCCTGGACTGGATCCTTACTAATAAAGATCCTGACCAGTACTCAGCAGGTACTCACCCAGAGGACATGAGTGATCACTTACTCACCTATGTTATCAAATTCAAGAAAATCACCCCTTCCTACAACCATAAAACAAATCAGGAACAATAATAAATTCAATGCCTCCATTTTTCAAACTGAACTTAAAGCCCACAACTGGACAATACTCAAGTCTCTTCCTCTTGAAGAGGCAGTTATCTACTTCAACACCACCTTCCTCAAGATTCTAGATTCCCATGCTCCAATACGGTCCATTAGAACTAAAACCAAAACCGCACCATGGCTCTCTAAGGAAACAAAATCCAAAATCCTATCTAGAAACAAGATGTGGGTCACATGGCGTAACTCTAAAGACCCACACTCCCATCAAACCTTCCGCAACTTAGAAATGAAACTAAAAGAATGATCTTAAATGATAAAAAAAACCCTCTTCCTCCACCTCCAACACAAACACCTTAATAATCCACAAAAATTCTGGGCAGGCTTAAACAAGCTCCTGCACCCAGGCCAGGCAACCACCCCCACTCCAACAACTTGCAAACAACAGTGCCCTGTAAACATTGCTAACACATTCAATAGTTTCTTCACAGAAACTATACAATCCCTGGCCACACAATTCAAACAAGCAACCAGCCCACTCCACTACCCATGCCAGCAGAATACTACAACTACATCAGATCATCTATTTACCTACGATCCAGTACCCATATCCTTTATAACATCTCTTCTTAAAAAACTAAAACCCACTAAGCTAGCAGCTGACCTTCTCCCAGCTGAGTTTCTGCAAAAAGCAGCTGAGGCCATTTCCTATCCCGTCTCCATAATCATAAACCGTACCTTGTCAGAAGCCTTCTTCCCCTCCATATGGAAAATGTCCCACATTATTCCTCTCCATAAAGGTGGTAGCTCACTAGAGCTAACCAACTACAGACCTATAGCTATACTTTCACCCTGGCCAAAATTATGGAAAAGTGTGTCCACAAACAACTGATGGAACACCTCACCAAAAATAAAATTCTAGCTAACTCCCAACATGGCTTCAGGCCAAATCACAGTACCACATCAGCCCTACTATCCTTTTCTAATACCATCAATAACTTCAGAAACAATAATAAACTATCATCTGCTCTTTTCTTAGACCTCTCCAAGGCCTTTGATATGGTGAACCACATTCAACTCCTCCATACATTAAAAAAACTATCACTCAGCAATTCCACACTGAAATGGTTCCAATCCTACCTGTCCAATAGGCAACAGGCTGTTCTATGGCAGGACAAATTATCTACATGCCTACCTGTTACACTTGGAGTTCCCCAAGGATCTATTCTTGGCCCTCTTCTCTTCACCATCTTTGTTAATGACCTGCCCACAATCACCCTCCATGCCACATGCATTCAATATGCAGATGATTCGACTATCATCAGCACTGCCTCTAACCTGGCAGACCTCACTGCTTCAACCCAAGACACCTTCAACCTAATAGAAAAATGGTTCTCAAGTTGACAACTAGTTCTCAACCCCAACAAAACAAAACTACTTACTTTCTCACCCACTAACAAGACTCTTCCCCCACCTTCTCTATTACATCCTCCAATGGAATCACTATATCACCAGAAGCTCACACAAAGCTATTAGGTGTTACCATTGATAACTCCCTTAAATTTGACACCCATTTCAATCTTACCATCAAAACCGTCAATAAAAAGCTTGGCTCTCTCTATAAAGTAAAACACTTTCTCACTCCTCATGCTAAAATTACAATTGCCAGCACACAACTACTATCAACTCTTTTCTATGCCCCCCCCCCTCTTTACAAACCCAAACAAGACAACCCTTAACAAACTTGCTTCTTGTTACAATCACATAGCTAGATTTGCCACAAATTCCACCTTTAGAACGCACCACTGCACTAACTTGAAGCAACTAGGGTGGTTAGAGTTTTCCAGCCAACTCCATTTCAACCAACTCAAAATGGCTCACCAGATATTGTATCACCCAGAGAAAACACCAGCTCTGAAAAACATCATTCACCCCTATATTAACCTGCAATCTTTACGCTCCTCCAATAAGATCTTAGCTCAAACTACCAAAGCCAATAATTCTGCTGGGGATTCTCTATTCTCAAACTTTGTAGGTAAAATGTGGAACTCCCTACCGACCATGCTCACCTCAGAACCCTCACTCCTACAATTCAAAAAAAAAGCTTAAACCCCATCTCAATACTCTCTGGCAATGTCCCTGTTCCAAACCTGATTAACCACTATCATTTACCCTTCTCTTACCTCACTATCCTTAACTGCTTTTAACAAGGCGCCTCGCCTTTGTAACTGACCTATGTTTTTTTTTATATGCTGCTGTTGTTTTTTTTTTTTTTTTTTCCCAAGATGTGATGTATCTTTATATTGTATTTAGAACTCAACTATCTTCCTTTTTTTGCATTAACAATGTTCATATGTCTGTTATGTACTTGGAGCTTTTCTCCCCGGGCCTCCGCTGAAAATGGACATGTATCCAGTCGGACTCTCCCGGTTAACAAATGTAAAATAAATAAATAAAAAAATAAAATAGTTCATGGATACTGAGTTTTTACCAAAGGGGATGACAATGCACTTTTTGGCATTGAGCTTGAGATCATGGCTCTGACACCAGGAATCTGTCTCAGTGAGGCCCTTCTGTAGGATGTCCACATCATTTAGGGGCTCGACTATGGCTCCTAGTTTGCAGTCATCTGTGAACTTTGTTAGTCAAAGGCCTTCTGTGTTAGCCTGTACTTCAGACAAGTTCATAGGTTCATAGGTTAGGTTCATAGGTTCATAGGTTAGTACTAGGCTAACTGGCCTTGCGAGCCATTTTTTTAAGCATAGCCAGTTATCCCCTGTGAGATTCAAACCCTGTACCTTGTGTTTGTAAGGTAAACACCTTAACCATTAGGCCACCCTCCCAAGTAGATACCAAACTGGAGAGGTCCCAGGACTGAACCCTGTGGTACTCCACTTGTCACTGGTTTGAAGTCAGATTTGGAGTCTGCAACTTTTACAGTGTGGTTTCGGTCAGTGAGCCAGTTGGCAAGCCATCTTGTGACATAGGGATTTATACCTAGTTTAGTGAGTTTAGCTATAATTACAGAATGGGGGAATGGTGTCAAAAGCCTTGGTGAGGTCAAGATAGGCTGTGTGAACCACCTTACCCTCATCTACGGCTTTGGTGACTGCCTCAAAGATGTCTATCAGGTTCAGGAGGCATGATCTGCCTTTCTCAAACCCGAACTGGATGGGGTCCAGAGTATGGAGGTTACCAATGTCTTTGTTTATGAGTTCCATGATGATACGTTCCATGGCCTTACAGATCAGACTCGTCAGGCTAATAGGGCGATAGTTCACAGGATCAGTGGTGGCTCCCCCTTTGTGGAGTGGGATAACTGTTGCTGTGTGCCATTCAGTGGGCACAAAGCCTGAAGTGTGGCTATGACTGAACATGGTGCTTAGGTGGGTAGCCAGTTCATTCTGAAGTTCATGTAAAATGTGTTCGGTCCCATGGATGCTGTGTTTTTGGTTTTAGACAGTGCAGCTTTTGCCTGCGTAGTTGTGATTATAGGAACTCTGCATTCTCCCTGTATAGATATGGGCCCTTTAGGGGGTGAGATGGGGGTAAAGTTAGCACTGAACCTATCTGCCAAGATGTTGGCAATATCAGTTGGTTCTGTAATTTTCCTGCCATTGTGCTGTAACTCAGAGCAGATCTGGGTGTTGCCATTGAGATTCTTGACATAGCTATAGAATGCTTTATGGTTGTCCCTAGTATCAGTGGCAATTTTGGTTTCATAGCTAGCTTTGGAGGATCTTATAAGGAATCTCAGCTTCTTACTGAGGCTGACCAGGGAGCTCATCCACTCATAGGATTTTACTCTCTTTTGCAACAGTTTCTTCTTTCTGTTGTAGTGTTTGTTTATGGCAGGGGACCACCAGATTGGCTTCCTTTTTTTTGGTGGATAACTTCTTGGTTCTGTTTGGGATAACACGATTCATGCACTCGTGTAAATGCTTATAGAGTGCATTTGTGTAGGATTCAGCAGTTGTAACCTTATTGTGTATCTGGATAGGTGTCATGAAGTTCTCCACTTCTGTCTTAAGAAGCATGAAATTGGCTTTGGAGAAATTTTTTACCATGGTTTCCTTAATGGAGGGTGGGGGCGGGATGTGGATATCTAGGGTGATTAGCTTATAGTCGGATTTGATCAACAAGGAGTCAACTTCAGGTGTGGAACACCGGTCACTCATGTTGGTAATGACTAGGTCTAGGATATTGTTACCCCTGGTGGGGGCGTGGATAAGTTGATCCAGGGCATTGGAATTTATGAATTCCAGAAAGTGGTGAGAAAAGGAGTTGGTACATGAGTAGTTTTCCCAATTAAAGGTGGGGTAGTTGAAATCACCCATTATTAGGGTGTTTGGTTGAACCCTAATATTTTCCAGTATATCAAAGAATGAGGAGTGGGAATCCTGGGGCATGGTGGGGGATCTGTAGCAAGCTACAATTTGGATTGCAGTTTTGCCCAGAGTTAGTTGCACTTGGATAACCTCGGCTGCATTATGCTGAGCAACTATCCTGGAGGTGTGGATATCCTTAATGAATATGGACACACCTCTGCCTTTGGTGTTCCAGTCCAGGTTAGGTGGCCGAAAAGTGTGGTATGAGTTATAGCCTGATAATGCAGGGCTGCTCTCTGGAGCCTTGAACCAGGTCTCAGTCACTGCACATATATTGATGTTCTCCATTTTAAGGAGTGCCTCGAGTGAGTGCATTTTGAGATTTAGACTTTTGGCATTGAGTAGCATTGCCCTCAGTTTTTCTTGCCTGTTCCTGTTACAGTGGTGAATTTGCCACTTTGAGCCTTGCCTAAAAAAGGCACTATAGGGGCAGCAAGAGCCTTAGCCAGTATCCAGAATCCCAGGGGTGACAGGTGCAGGCCATGTCTAGCAAAGCATCATGGTCTGTCGACCATGTCGCCCCAGGCAGACAGATACCGGATCTCCTTTGAATGACACCAGAAACTTAGCCAATTGTTGAAGTCAATCATTTTGTCCTTGTACTGCGGTATCATTCTGGGCGATGGCAGGATGCTACTCAGGGCTAGGGTCATACCTGCCTGGGCTACAAGATCAGAGAGCTCTTCCATGTCTCTTTTCATGTAGTCCAGGGAGGTACATCTCAGGTCATTCACACCAACATGGACAATGACAGAATCATATTTGTACTTGTTGTGGAGTGACCTGAGTGTGTGGATTATGTGGTGGAGCCTGGCACCTGACAGGCAGCTGACAGTAACCTTCTTGTTTAGCCTGGTGAGTGGGACATTAGTGTGCCTGACTATAGAGTCATCTATGACTAGTGTGTTGGGTACGTTGTTTTGCCTTATGGGCTGTGGTCGAGTGGCACACTGTGTCTGTGGGCTATGTGTTATTTGTGTTGTGTTGGGGGGTGGAGGTTGCTTGTGTTTCTGCTTTGGAAGTCTCTTTTGCTTGAGCAGATTATTATTGAGAGCCTCCATGAATGAGTTTGTGTTTTTATGTGTGGATTTTGGTGGTACAGGTTTAGTGGGACTATGTGATGAGTGTGGTGTGGTGCAAGTGTTTACTTTCTCCTCTTGACTGTCAAGTTCAGTCTTGGTTGGAGAGAGCTTCACCTCCAGTTTGGCTAGATACGTGCATCTCTCACAGGTTGTAGTGTTGGGTGGGAGGAGAAGATGGTTGTGTGTGTGTACACGAGGCAATTGCTACATTGCCCTAAGATGCCCAGATTCATCAGATAGGCAGGAGAGAACACTGGGAGCTGAACCTTGGATATGCCTGAATCAAAAAAAATATTTTCCTCTAGACAAGTAAGGAAAGTGAGTACAAGAGCTGTTTTTCTCTAAGCAAGTGAGGAAAATAAGTACAAACAATATTTTTCTCTGAGTTCATAGGTTAGTACTAGGCTAATTGCCCCTTGTGGGCCATTTTAAGCCTAGCCATTTACCCCACGTGAGAATCAAACCCTGCACCTTGTGTTTGCCAGGTAAACACCTTAAGCATTATGCCATCCTCCCAGAATGAGGAAGGTTAAGTGCTGTAGTAATTTGTAGCTTATTTAGTGCTTACAGCAAGTTCTGAACAAGTGCTGAGCATGAATAAGCAAATTCAAGTGCTAAAACTAAGAATCTGTATCTGAACTAGACTAGTTACAGGAAAGAAACAAGTGGAAATGTGAGATTTTGAATCAGAAAGTTGAAAGAGATGGAAAAATTGACCAAATGGCCAATAACTACAATTTCTGGGCCAGAAACCACTCCTTATGTGGCAGATAGGTTACCTAGTGCTTATCACTCCCACTGATAAGCTAGCAGGCTTCCTTCCAACACAGAAAGGCTTGGGGGCCTCAGGAGCTTACAAACAGTCCTGGATACAACAAATCTGCATCTGGACTAAACTAGTTACATGAAGGGGGGAAACAAGTGCAAATTGGGACTTTTAAAATCAGGAAGTTGAGTGAGATTGAAAAACTGCCCAAACGGCCAATAACTACAATTTCTGGGCCAGAAACCGCTCCTTATGTGGTAGATAGGTTACCTAGTGCTTACCACTTCCACTGATAAGCTAGCAGGCTTCCTTCCAACACAGACAGGCTTGGGGGGCTCAGAAGCTTACAAACAGTCCTGGATATAGAAAATCTGTATCTGGACTAGACTAGTTACAGGAAAGGTAGGAAACAAGCGTACTTTTTTGTTACAGTTAAGCAGAACACAGGGAGATTCTAGCAAAGTTTTTTTTTTTTTTTTGTAAAGGAAAGGAAGAGAGGAGAAGCAGAAGATAATTCAAGGTTAGGAAACTAAGTGGTTTGGCCTTCTCAAATGTTCTCTCTGTATTAGGTAGAATGAGCTAATGACACTAGACTGGGAGGAGTGTCTTGCTAGCCCTACATGGGGGTATGTTGGGCAGCTGTGGACCATACATGGAAGGATGTACAGTTCACCATCTCCGGCCGCGAACACGGGAACTGGTTTTGACAGGAGTGGCACTGGCACCACCATGCCCAAGGCCAGATATGGTACTACTTCCTGATGGTGACCAGTGTCTGCGGGGTCTGTGTCCCTCACGGGACCACCCAGGACCATGTGACCATGGCCTGCCATGTTGTGGTGTGGACAGTACCCTCCCCTCATTAGTACTGGAGGTACTGCCATTATGGGAGTTTGACTGTGCACAGCCATGTGAGCTCTCAGCTGATGGTGTTGCTGACCTACGTCCATGTGTCCGATGCCCTACTCCCACCACATGTTTTAGCACAGATATTGCATAGTTAAGGACTGACAATGTCTCACCCCACCATCTATCCACTACATCAGCAAAATGATGTAAGGCATCATCAATGCCGTGGAGGGTGTCATGCATGGCAGGCAGTGTTGCATCCATGACCCTGAGCATCTGTCTGGTGTACCATTCACAATGTGCCTGTGCCTCCATGATGGACCAAAACATGCACTGTGTGACATATGCTTTGACATCTCTGACAGGAGCTGGATAGGCAGCAGGCCTCCTTTGAGCACCCCTGTCAATCTGCCTGTGTGGGACCTCGCTAACTTTCTGGTTATGGATAGTGTCTACAGTCACTGATGCCATAGTCTCCAGACTACCCTGTTTGATGCCACCACCCTCCGACTGCCCAATATCTGTGGCTGCTGGGGACTGGGTATGTGTGGACATACTGACCATGTGTAGGGACATTGGGGGTGGAAGTGGGATGTCAACCAATTGGACAGATTCAGCCTCCAACAACCCCACCTGTGCCTTACAATGATGACCATCATCATCAGAGTCCGATGAGACACTGACATCAGGTTATGAGGGGACACACTTCAACCCCATGGTCACCTATGAGGGGAAGACAACATGACTACATTAATTCCTGCACTGTGTGTGTTTGCTGATCCACACACACACACACACACACACACACACACACACACACACACACACACACACACACACACACACACACACACACAAGGTGCCACAAAGGCATTATACAGACCACACCATCTGACTGATGCCATGCACAGCACAAAATCAGACCACAACAGACACTCTGTACAGGCCATCAACAACATGCAGTGCAGCTACATCTAGTTAATGTTGCTAGTGCTATACACCTGTGATATATGTGACAAGTCGGAGCATGTGATGGACCTTCACCTAACACAAAGTGCACCCATGTACACAATAGTAATGCACCCTTGCATAGCAAAGTGGCTACACCTATACAAAATTACGTGCTGAGATGTTACAGCTCATGCAAATATGCTACTGTGATTATCAATGTGATGCACTGCAGTGAACCCTACCACAAGTGAACATGCACATATTGCAATATGGCTATGTTTAACAGTTGTGTGAATGGCAAAGCAGCAGCCCTTAACATGTTGAGGGTATAGGTGAGACATAACATGACAGTTCTACACTCACCGGCTGCAGGCTGATTTTCTCCAGCCACACAAGAGGTACCTATGGAGTTGTGGGGGAGAGGTATTGTCAACACACACACATATGGCAATGGTACAGGATAATATGCGCATTTATCAACATGTACAGTACAAGCTGCAATACTACCCAAATTGCTGACATTCACAATATGTCTGCACATGTGTGCATTACAAAACTCCAACCACAAATGCAAATTGACCTGACATATGCATACAGCTATGCAGAGGCTGCCAGTATGAATGCTACAGTATTAATGTGATGACCATTGGAGGCTTACCTGGATGCTCCTCGGCTGTGGACTCTGTGCCACCCACCTCTATGGCATACAGTGGATAGAAAAAGTATACAGACCCTTGTTAAAATTCCAGGTTTTTATGATATAAAAATGAGACCACAATAAATCATTTCAAAACTTTTCCCAACTTTAACGTGACCTATAACCTCTACAATTCAATTGAAAAACAAACAAATCTGTTAGGGGAAAACATATAAAAAATAAAAAAACATAAAATAAGCTGGTTGCATAAGTGTGCACACCTGTAAACTAATACTTTGTTGAAGCACCTTTTGATTTAATTACAGCATTCAGTTTTCTTGGATAGGAGTCTATAAGCATGGCACATCTTGACTTGGTAATATTTGCACACTCTTCCTTGCAAAAGGGCTTCAGATCTGTCAGATTGTGAGGGCATCTCTTGTGCACAGCCCTCTTTGAGTCACCCCACAGATTTTCTATTAGATTTAGGTCTGGGCTCTGGCTGGACCATTCCAAAACTTTAATTTTCTTCTGGTGAAGCCATTCTTTTGTTGATTTGGATGTATGCTTGGGGCCATTGTCATATTGAAAGGTGAAATTCCTCTTCATCTTCAGCTTTCTAGCAGACGCCTGAAGGTTTTGGGCCAAAAGTGACTGGTATTTGGAACTGCTCATAATTCCCTCCACCTTGACTAAAGACCCAGATCCAGCTGAACAAAAGCAACCATAAAGCATGATACTGCCACCAGCATGCTTCACCTTGGGGATGGTGTTCTTTTGCTGATGCAAAGTGTTGTTTTTGTGCCAAACGTACCTTTTGTAATTGAGGCCAGAAAGTTCAACCTTAGTCTCATCAAACCATAACACATTTTCCCACATGGTTTTGGGAGTTTTGCGAATTTTAGCTGGGCCTGGATGTTTTTCTGTGTAAGAAAAGGCTTCCGTCTTGCAACCCTACCCCATAGTTCAGACATATGGAGAATACGCGAGATTGTTGTCACATGTAGTACACAACCAGTAGTTGCCAGAAATTCCTGCAGCTCCTTCAGTGTTGTTTTAGGTCTCTTGGCAGCCTCCCTGACCAGTTTTTGTCTTGTCTTTTCATCAATTTTGGAGGACCGCCCAGCTCTTTGCAACGTCACTATTGTCCCATATTTTCTCCACTTTTTGATGACTGTCTTCACTGTGTTCCATGGTATATCCAATGCCATGAACATTTTTTTGTACCCTTCTCCTGACTGATACCTTTCAGCAATGAGATCCCTTTGATGCTTTGTAAGCTCTCTGTGAACCATGGCTTTTGCTGTAGCAGGCAACTGAGTAAATGTCAGAAAAATCCTACTAGGACAGCTTAACTTTATTTGGGGTTAATCAGAGTCTCTTTAATTGATGGCAGGTGTGTACCCAAGAAGACTGAATGCTGTAATTAAATCAAAAAGTGCTTCAACTAAGTATTAGTTTAAGGGTGTGTACACTTATGCAACCAGTGTATTGCACATTTTTTATTTTTTATATTTTTCCCCTAACAGACTTGTTTGTTTTTCATTTGAATTGTACAGGTTATAGGTCACATTAAAGGTGGAAAAAGATTTGAAATGATTTATTGTGGTCTCATTTTTTATCACAAAAACCTGGCATTTTAACAGGGGTGTGTACACTTTTATATGGTGGTTGTATAGCAGGCCCACCACCTGTGCCAGTACGGTCCCTGGCCACAACTGCAGCCCTTTTCCGTGCATGGTGTATGAGATCAGTAGCATGGTGTCAGGCCTGTTCTTAGCTCCTGTCCCAGTGGCCCAAATTATTCACTGTTGCTACCCGGTCTGCCCACAGGGCAGCTCATTGTTGGTGGCTATGGTGGCTCCTTAACAACAGCACCCAGTGAGGAGTCTCAGGGCATCAATAATTTCAATAGTCTCAGCTTCTCAGAATGTTGGGTTGTGTCATCTGTACATCCCACCTGAAAGACATGAACAGAGGAACACATCACAGGACTGCATACATTGCTCACCATTATGTACAGACCCTGCACATCCACTTTTGCCAGCAATATCCACCACTAACCCCCACATCATACCCCCTGCCATCTGTCAGCACATTATGTTTATGGGTATTGGCAACATACTGGTAATACAGTATAAATTTCCCCCTGGTCCTGATGTTTCATGCTACTTGCTGCATGCCCTATGAGGTGTCAAACTGCATGTAGCTGTTGCACCTATTACTGCTTGTTCATTGGCTGTCTACATGGACTGCTGTGTTATCAGTATCCTACTGTAGTAGTACTCACCTAGCCTGTAGGCCCACCCCTCAGATCTCCCTGGCCTCCCTCCCTCAGAATCTGGACTATATGGCTGGGCAATGTCCTATAGTTTCCCCAGCCAGTATTGTTGATATTGGTGTCCTGGCACTGTGTAGCACCTGCCTCATGTACACGGATGGAGAGCCATCTACAGACACCACCAATGAACACACTGTGTGCGAGCTGCAATGACTGTAGGAACCTGCAGTCCACGGTCTCTGCCTGTAAAGACTGCATATATGTCCCCAAACAGGTTGTCAACACAATCAGTACACCTCACACACCACCCACACCTACACAACACACACATACATCTGCCTTGGTCCTCAACATCCACATCCACAAACAAATTGGATCTCTGAAGCAAAGGCACACATGAACACCACAGCCGTACACAGCACATACCGAATATGCCACACACCTGTGTCCCACAGCCATGCAGACGTGAACCCATGTCAAACATGTTACACATAGGGGAATCCAGTGGAGACACACTGGTGTGTCTCTGACCTGGCTGGGTAAATGGATGGTCACAATTATTTTTGGGTCATTTGATAGACTCACCCATATTGCATATGCACTGCTGTCTCTCACCAACAGGTACTGTCATGGGTCTGTCACTGTATATGTTGGTGTGCCTGATCTGACCTGACATTTATGTCCCTGGACTATATGCAGTGAGACATGAGTGAACACACAGGTTATGTGTCCCAGGCAGGTACAGTATGTCCCTAGCCTTATGGAGAATTATGCTGTCACCCAGATAGATGCCACAGTACAAACAGGGAATGATTGCCCTTAACATGTGCACATTTATCCTGTGATATTCCAGGGATTACAGTACCTGCGAGTCTGCGATGATATGGTACACAGACCATGATGCTCTGTGAAAGATGGCCTCCATCTGTCTTCAGTGGTCTTCATGCATCTGGCAGTGGTTCCCACCAGCCCCATAGTGACTCCATTAGTAACACTGGTGATGCTATCACTGTCAACATACAAGTGTCAGTACAGCACACATTGAAGGCCATGCTGCTAAACGCTATAGGTATACACATAACTTTGCCCTCATTGCAAGCAGTCCCACCCTGGGAACAGCAGACATCTGCACACTCACACAGACCATGGTTCAAAGCTGCAGAGAGCACCCAGCCTTACATGGTCAACCATCCTATCATACATGCAGAAGGCAAAGTGTAACTGGTAATACCATGGGACATGGGGTTTCCATATATATGAGACACATACATACCTCCATGCTGTACAGGCAGTAAGATGCACAGGGGACACTGCAGGGCCAGTTCACCATTGCCAACACAAACCTATGCAAATCACAACTAGGTACCAGCCACCACATGTGACCAGGAAGCCCAATCTGCCTACATGGACCTCATCAACTGTATTAGGAGTCGGGTTTGTACCCTGATCCTGGGTCAGTTGAATGATCCTAGCATACATTGTAAGATGTACCCATGCCAGCACTCAAATGGCCAGGAAGCCATCAACAGTGGATGCACAAACACCTTGGTGCAGCCAGGGGCTACGACCACATGAGGTGAAGGTGTATTGCAGGTGACATCACAAAACATGGGTTACCACTGTAGCATCCCTACAGTGTCATCCTCTGTGGCAAAGCAACCATCATGCAGTCACATTTGTAGTCACCATCTCCAACAATGCCCAGCTAGCTAGGCTCAGCCATACATACACCTCATACATGGAATACATCCTCCTGAGGGGGGGGGTTACACAACCTCACAGCCCCCAACCCCTCATAAAGGACTGGAATCAATATCCACACATACACACAAGTGCTATATGTGCATTTGTATAGATGCATGTAGTCAGGTATACCTGATAGGCTTACATCATCCTCTTCTAGGATATGCACACCTATCTGGTGGGCATGTGCAATACATACTGTCCATAACAGGGATGACATACCACTGTCCGAGACAAAGTAGGGGCAGGTGCCCATTCTGGGCCAATGTCTCCTTAGCATGTACATGAAAATGGAATCGGTCCTGCAAACCTGCACAACAAACACAGTGCTTAAATTGTCTACATCCACTACAGACACTCATCTCCCCTACTGCACATATGTCTGCAACAGCACAGCTAGCGGCTGCTCACTTGTGGTGCACAAGGACACCAGCTATACCAGTGCTGTTGATGTAGTATACTGGGTTATGACTATCACATCACAGGAGGCATCCTACATGACCCCAAGCATAAACTTGCAACACCATATGGAAACATATGCAAGGAGGACTGAGTACCACCATTGTCCCATCCATTTCATGGATGACCACTGTCACCCCTTTAGACTAAGGTGGGCCGTCCACCACTCAGTCACATGATAGACACAGCAGCCTAACTAGGCTGTTCTGCAAGGCCATAGCACAGTTTCAAGTGAACCCCATTAAAAAGGACATGTGTGACCTGGACACACTTTGCTTTGTCAAACACGGGTTCATAAATCAAACAAAACCACAAACTAACAGACTGAAGAAGTGTAGCTGGCTGTAACGTAGTCCAAGCAAAGAAACCAATAAAAATGAATGCTTTAATAGTGGAAAAAAACTACATAAAACGCATAAACGGCTTTTCGTATTCCACACTGAATACTTTTTCAAATGCACATTACACTATGGATCAAGCCATTTAAAATATAAACGTAACAGGAAATGACATCAAAGTCTAAATCATCCCATTCACAAGTGAACTAATGTGCTCCCACCCATACAACCAAACTCATTCATAAAAACTAGTAACTAATAGCGAGACCATACAGCTGAAGCAGGCTATAGAAACACCACATAGGTGGTAGCCCCCTAAATACAGAAAATGTAATAATGGATCTGGGGACCCAAGTAGATAGTAATCTCTCCTTTGATACTCATATTGCTAAGGTGGTTAGAAAATCTTTCTATGTGGCCCAGCTAATCACAAAAAGGGTTTGCATCTAGAATAAAAGAGGTTATTGTGCCTCTCTACTCATCGCTCATTAGACCCATCATAGAATACAATGCCCCATTTGGGATGTACCTTACAAGACACCTGCAACAGCTGGAAAGGCCACAAAAGTACCTCACCAAGAGGATTACTGGCCTCAAACAGATGCCCTATGCAGCTCGACTCAAGAAACTCCAGCTGTACTTGGTTGCATACTGCTTACTCAGAGGTGATCTCTGCCTGACATACAAGGCCATGTCCAACCCAGAATTGATGTACATGCTCCACCTAAAAAAAAGCAAATCCCGGAGAGCCACTCGCTCTAGAGATAGAAACCTCACCACAATGATAAATAGGGCATGCTGGAGGGATAGATTCCTATCCCAGTGACTCCCCATGCTTTGGAACAGGACTCCAATATACATCAGGCAGAGCCCCTCACTAAAAGTCTTCAAGAGAAACCTTGATGGGTGGATGGGAAACAGAAAATTTACCCCGGGGATCACTGCACTGGCTCTGCTGGACAGTGGCACAAGGAACTAATGGCTCTGCTGGACAGTGGCACAGGGAACTAATGGCTCTGCTGGACAGAGGCACAGGGAACTAATCTAAGGGGGTGGCGAAAGCCAACATATTCTGGCTAGGCTTATAAATGCCCTTGGGCAGATAGCCTAGTACTTACCTATGAACCCATGAACCTATGTGTAGCAGGCCGCAGCTGCTGCAATCTGGCCAAGTGTCAGACTAGGTATTGTGAAGACGTAGGTGGACAGCAAGCTATTATTGTCAGTGAGGGAGCAGTGTCAGCTGTTGTGTCACAGCATGGCCTGGTTGAAGGTACCCATAACAGTCCAGGTGAAGTATGTGCCTCTGTTTATTATGTTACATAATAGTGCCATCCAGACAGTGTTAGGTGACATTTAGAACACATATTCATAATTGTGAAATGTGTCCCACCCTGCAAGCCTTTTAAGTGCTACTGTGGGTGGCAGTGACTGTGGTGGAATCAACCACTTTTGCTGGACATTGCATGGCTACTTTATTCCTATGTTGTCTTGACATGACATTGACTTGACATGCATGCAGTTGTGCCACAGACTGGGCTGTAGGCCAGGACTGTGAGTGCCCAACTGTGACACATGCTAGGAATGTAACAGATAGATTATATATAATATCTTAATAATATATATTATATATTAATAATATATATATATATATATATATATATATATATATATATATATATATATATATATATATATATCATAATAATATATTATATTATATTATGATATATAGTATGTGATATATTACTAATAATATATTATATTATGGCAGGTGTATTTGTAAGACATATGTGCATGGATACAGTGTGTTACACATGATTGGCATGGACATGTGTGTTCAGATGGGTATGATGTGTGACACTGAACTGTCTGTCATGGTTTGTAACCCCAATCTGCACTGCATTTCCAGTATGTCAGCACACAGAATATGTTTTATGACAACCCTGCCATAAGTAGGGGGCACAACTGTGTTCATTCAGCAACAGTCTGTGCAGTTGTCAGCTCTACCTGATATTGTAGGCCTCCCATACATCTAGCAGCATTTATTTGTCTGTGTACTGGTTTGTTGTCTGCTTCAGAGGCCCAAGTTAGGGTTGCCACCTTTTCAAATGCCCAAAGTGTGACATGTTTTGGTACAAATGTCAGATTTTGCAGGGCAAAACATACCCACGTCCAGCACAAAGTACAGAACTTCACTTTTTGGCCTACATAAAAGTTTATTCTTGTAGCATTTAGTTGCTTATTCTGTTTCTTATCACATTTAGGTGTTTCAGATAGAGAATAACTGTTTTTATGCAACTATTACATAAAATATAGGAAATATGTTTGTACTGAAATCTCAGGATATTTGCCATGTTTTTGATTTCTTTGCAGGAGATAACTGCCCAAAGAAGGGCTGTCCCTCACAAAGTGAGACAGGTGGTAACCCTAGCTCAAGTACACTGTGATTTGTCCCAGTATATATAGGAGTAGTGTGTCAATGGCAATCAGGATATGGTTGTAAAAACACTACCTGTTCTCCAGAGCTCAGTTGGCCTACTGGTGTAATGCACTATGTTGTAGTTGACAATTTGCACATCGTATATTTGAAGTTTCCACCTATTACAGTCTCATACTTGCATACATCAGCATACCTAAATTCAGGAATACGTATAGCTGAAATGTCAATGTTAACACAAGACAATCCTGAAAGGAACACACTATAATACATTACACATTACTATTCAAGGTTCAGATCTTAGTGTGGAACATACATCAAATTGCATTGCATCTTGTTTTATAGCTCCACATCTACACTTTAGCATAACAGTTCTTTATCAGTCAGAATTCACTCAATTCATGGTGTCATAGCCATATTTGCTGTGGAGCACCTGTACAATTGTATTTCAACAGACCAGAATAAACACAACAGTTGCTGGAAATAACTTTATTGAGGGTGACATGACACAGGGGTTTATTACATTCAAAATTCTGACTTCAGTTGTACTGCATATCCTGCAGGTGATGAATGAATGTCATTTATTACCTTCACAGTTTCAATCACAGTGTACTTTATTACAAGATCCTTAGTATTAATACAGTATACACTTATAGTCATTCCTACACAGTATTACTACACTATTATCTTTCTTTCATCAACAGTAACTTGTTTGATGCCTTCATCTGTATTTACAGTAACTGGCATTACTCACTTATATCAATGTGGGTCTAAGAACACATTTATTGCAGTACACTCAGAACACAGTATACCTACTGGCAGTAAACAATGTACGCTTTCTTATTTATTGTACTATATATTGCAAGACAGATCTGTACTCATCACACTGTTGGTGTATCCTTGCCAGGTGCCTGGCATGGGCCTCTATGTTGGGAGTCCTCTCCTCTGCAGCTGTGGGGGGAAAACACGCCATTATACATACCTGTCTACCAGATATTCATACTGCAATTTGATAAATCACCAGTTGCTATATTTACAAACTTTTGGTGCATTCTGGGCCCGAGCATCTTGGATCAATTGGGCTAAAAGCACCCCCTTCCTCCATTTCAGGTCATCATAATGATGACACACCTGCTCACCAGTGCGAGGGATTCCAGTGGCATTGGTGAACTCATGTGCTAGATGGTCCCAGGCCTCAGACTTATATTCTGAGCCCTGATGCTGGACTTGCAGCAGTCTGTTGCCATGGTTCTTAACAAGAGCTCAGCCATGACCCTGGACTTCAACTTGAGCTGCTCCATGTTGAAATCACCATAGGTAAAATACAATACCACTTCCTTGCAAGCTATAGGTCCCCCTCTATGACCCAGAAAGCTCATACCATGTATTTAAACTTATTAGAAACACTAACTATCCAACCCAATACCATATTCATGGATGACTTTAATTACCCCACTATTAATTGGGAGTCCTATATGACATCAATGTACATGCACAGAGATTCCTGGATTTTGTAAACACAAACTCCCTGGACCAGAAAGTCAATACAACAACTAGGGGTGCAACCTTACTGGATCTGGTCCTCACTAATATGGGAGAGTGCTGCACACCCCCTACTGTAATGCCTTCCCTGGTAAGGTCAGACCACAAAATGGTCTCCTCTGAAGTAAAAATAAAACCCGGACCCCCAGCTAAACCAAAAATATTCAAGAACTATTCTAAGGCTAACCTCCTGCTATTATGTGAGAACCTGGCAAAATTTCAAACCCCCTATAAAGCCTGAGAACACTTCTGCCTATGCAGAACTGTTTACAGAAACCCTGTACAAGCATGTCAATAGCTGTATAGAAGCAGCTGTAAACACCAGGAAGAAATACAGAACTAACTCAAAAAGCAAGCCACCCTGGTAGAATCAAAAAAGCAATCAGATGTATAACAGGAGGAAGAAAATCATGGCAAACATTAGGAGGTGCAGCTCCCAGCAGGATAAAAGCACTTTCATTAAACTAAACAAACAACTCAGAGTACAAATAAAGTCTACCAAAGATTCATAGATTCATAGCCAAATTTGAGGTAAGTTTGGCCTCCTAGGCCAAGGACAACCACAAAGCATTCTTTAGCTATGTCTGCAACCTCAAAGGCAATACACAATTGTGTGCAGAGCTCATTGTAAATGGAGCCACCTATACTGAGCCAGAAGATATAGCAAACCTTCTGGCTGATACAGTCAGCTCCAACTTTACTCCTATCTCTCCCTCAACCTTCCCTCAGGAAATATCAAATATAATTCCCCCTGTTATCACTAGGGAACAGGTCCTTAATGCTCTCTCTAAGACCAAGAACACTGCATCAATGTGGCCAGACAATATCCCAGGATGCCTTCTAAATAGCATGAAACATGACCTATCAGGGCCTCTGGAATTACTATTTAACTGTAGCCTCCAAACAGGCTTCATGCCTCATGACTGGATAAAGGCAATAGTCATCCCTCTGCACAAAAGTGGTCCATCTACAGACCCTGGAAACTACAGACCCATAGGTCTCACTAGACCTATATGTAAATCCATGGAAAGAATTATCACGGAGATGATCAATAGAGGTACAGTAAACCTCCAGACACTGGACCCAACTCAGTTAGGTTGAGTAAAGGGCAGATCATGCCTATTCAACTTGATGGACTTCTTTGAGAAGGTCACCAAAGCAATGGATGAGGGAAAAATCATTCACACTGCCTACTTTGACCTGGCCAAGGCATTTAACACAATAGCCCACTTGGGCATTGTTGACAAATTCAAGAGGTTAGGTAGAAACCCATATGTCACCCGGTGGATAGCCAACTGGCTCATAGACAGGAACCAGGAAGTTAGAATTGGGGAGTCCACCTCCTTAAAGAGGGCAGTCACAAGTGGAGTCCCTCAGGGATCGGTGCTTGGACCACTCCTTTTTGGCATTTACTTCTCAGAAGTCAAGGCCAATGTCAGTGGTCTCTGTCTGGCTAAATTTGCAGATGATTGCAAATTAGGCGCTGTCATTGAATCTCACACTGACACAAATATTCTGCAGGAGGGGCTGACACAGACAAACAACTGGTATCAGAGTTGGACTAAAACTAAATGCCAAGAAATGTATAATAGTATCCTTTGGGAAGTGATCCATCCCTGGTAACTATCATATTGACAACACACCCCTTAGAGTTGACCCACTAGTCAGGGACGTGGGGACACACATAGATAGTAATTTAACCTTTGATCATCACATGTCTACAGTGGTGAGGAAATCATTCTATGTTGCTCAACTTATAAACAAACTTATAAACAAAAGTATGGCATCTAAGTCCAAGGAAGTAATTGTTCCACTGTATTCGGCATTCATCAGCCTAGTAAACACCAATTAACCTATGAACATGCACCTGAAAGTGTGCTCCCTCTCTAACACCTGCCATAGTTCCTGCACAGGTCAAACTCCAACAGGTTCTGGCTGTATTCCCCCCTGTGCAGCTTGAATAAGGCTATTTTCCCACCCTTTGCTGCCATTGGACCATTTTTAAAAATGTTAAGCAAGGCTCAGCGGTGTGCAAACCCACTAAGCTGAGTTGAGCCGTGCTTAAAGTGGCAAATGCTTAGCAGTGCTTAGCAGTGCAGAAATACACTTAGCCTAGCTGAGGACTGCTTAGAATGTGCCTACTTAGCAATGCTCAAACCAGCTAAGCCAAGCAGAACATTGCTAACTATTGCTAAGACAGGCCTTGTTTAAGCATTGCCTAGCTTGGATTAGCAGTGTTTAGCAGCATTTAGCTAAGGGCAAACAGGACCTTTACACAATAATACAAATATATATTGATATTAATTACTCATTATTGATATTTTATTATTATGTGTTTGTGTTATACTTTAATTACACTACCTTGGTGTGTGACTGAACTGTATTGGACACTTGTGTTTAACTGGAGCTTTTCACCTCATATCCCCACTGATATTGTGATTCTTAACCAGCAGCACTAACCTGGTTGACAAATATCAATAACTAGGACAATCAAAAAATAGAAATATAAATAGAAATGCTTTCCAATGTAAAAGCTGAAGGGTCTGTCCTGGTATTCGAACCATGCACATACTGAACACGAAGCCATGACTCTAACCATTCAGATAACTCAGCTGTGTGGGTTTCAGCTATACATTTCTATATAGCTTTTTGTTACGTTTAAGCACTGCTGAGAAATGTGCAGTGCTGCGCAAACATGCTCAGCTATGCTTAAACATGAAAAAAAGAAAAAAAAAATACAAAAACAAAAAATAAACATAAAAAGGGAAAAATCACATTGAGGCATTTAATTTTCGTGCTATACAGCACTCTGACAGTTCAGGGGGTGTGTTATGGACACTGTAACACACATAAATTACATAAATAAAAATAATTCATACATGTCCAAGGACACTATCTTTAATCTTTAAATGCTGTACCACACTTTGACAGTGCAGAGGGTGTGTTACAGACAGTGTAACACACACCCCTGTATGAAATACATACATACATATATAAATAAGTGTCTGAGGACACTTTGTTTCATGTTTTAGTACTGTACAGCACTTTCACAGTGCAGGGGATGTGTTACATATCTGCAAGCACTGTAACACACCCCCTAGCACTGATTCGGTAACCGTGTACATGGCTCTCCCTCAGTAGCACACCTTCATTAATATGCAAGGCACGCTGCCGAGGGGTAGCTGTGAACACAGCCACCATACACTCTATGTAGGAGTTATACTATTTCTACATGGAGTTTATTAAATCTGGGTAAATGTGTTTGGTTTGATGGCACATGTTGAAATTTCAATATTAAGGCAATGAACAAAAAATTAAACAAGATAAAAATCTAAGGTGAATGTGACTTTGCTAATTGCCAGAAGTCTCAAAATGAAGTAGATGATTTAGAAATTTATTTCTGCTTATATTTATACCATTAATGTCACCTAGTCTCTAGATCCAAAACACATACCTCCAATTACAAGTTTCAACTTTCCTTCACCAAGGTGGATTTGACAGGATAGGTTGCAATGTCTTAATATTTGTAAAAAAAACACATACAAGTCAGAAGCCAAGAAAGCAGAACAGGACTAGATCCTGGTCACACAACAATAAATCATAAGTATATTATATAAAAGTACTGTAAGTAACAATATTATTTTATGAAACTACAATATAGTATTTATGCCTCACACATAACATGGGGATTTAAGGACTAAACTCAGTGATGAAAAATCATTGAAAATACAGTCCTCATGGGGGATATTAACTACCCAGTTACAGACTGTGAAAGCTATTCAGCATCAAATAAATATGGTCAGATATTAATCAAATATATTAATTAAAATAATATAGAACAAATATCACAACATCCAGTTATGGGCAAAATTATAATTGATATGATGTTGACTAGTATCTTTCTGGTCCCACTCATTGCTATACCTCTGCAAATAGTCTGGATCCTGGTAATATCATGATCCTAATAGTGAAACCACATATCTAACTAAACTATCTTATATAAAAACATCAGCTTTGATACAGTAAATGATGTATATATATAGGAAATCAGTGTTTGACACTACCCTGAATGGCTCAAAGACATCTTATTTAATATATTCATAAAAGACATGCACAAGGCAGTCGATATGCTGATGGCTCAACTATTGCTTTGTCAGCCACAAAATTATGCCATCTCCATTCAATCACCCAAGATACTTCTCTGTTGAGACTTGGCTAGAATAATCTCAATTAGTCTTCATTTCCTAAAAAAACAAAACAAAATTAAACACATTTATGTCTATAACCTCCTGCCAACTAGCACTGCACTAAATATAGTCTCATTTGATAACACCAAAATGGAAAAAGTCACCCATTCCAAGTTACAGGGTCACATCACAGATAAACTTAAATTTAACAAACCCATAAATGTCATGTCCAAAAAAGAAAACCACCACAAATTAGGGCTACTTTACAAAGTCAGGATATATATTATTGACCACTGCAGGAAGGTAACTAGAGTGTCCCTCTTACTTCCAAGCCTGTAACTGCACTGATGAACAAGCGGAATAGTACTAAGTGTTAAAGGCCCTATCCAGTGCAAAGAACACAGCTTCCATGGGACCTGATGGTATCCCATGCTATATTCTGCACCACCTCCACCAAGAATTGGTTTCACCATTGAGCACCCTATTCAACCACAGCCTATGTACAGGCTTTATTCCAGTAGAGTGGAGAACTGACACTGTCATACCCTTGCACAAAGGTGGTGCCACTACTAACCCTGGAAACTATTGCCCCATTAGCTTGACAAGTCTGATCTGTAAAGCCATGGAGCATATTATTATGGATCTCATAAACAAGGACATAGGCAATCTACAAGCACTTGACCCCACCCAGTTTGGATTCATCAAGGGCAGATCTTGCCTGTTGAACCTGGTGGACTTCTTTAAGACTGTCACCAAGGCCCTGGATGAGGGAAAGTCAGTACACACAGCTTACTCTGACTTGGCCAAGGCTTTTGATACAATCCTCCCACTCAGGCATCATTGAAAAGCTAACACAACTTGGTATAAATCCCTATCTCATCAGATGGGTGGCCAACTGGCTTGCAGACAGGACTCTCAAGGTCAAGGCACCTCCACCTCCAATAGCAGACTTACCACTAGTGGAATTCCATCAGGGATCTGTCCTGGGATCCCTACTTTTTGACATCTACTTCCCAGAGGTCCAGGCAAAGACAAAAGGCCTGTGGCTGACCAAGTTTGCAGATGACTGTAAATTGCATGCTGTCATTGACTCCACAAATTATGTCAACATACTGCAAGAGGGTCTTACAGCAACTAATGACTGGTGCCAAAGTTATGGCCTCAGCCCAAACACAAAAGAATGTATCATACCATTCATCAAAAACACAGCTCCTACAGATTACCACATCAACTGCAACCTCCTAAGCACCCAACCTGTGGTGAGAGTCCTGGGTACTCAGGTTGATAACAATCTCACATTCGATCATCATATAGTGACAGTGGTTAGAAAAGCCTTTTACTTAGTTCATCTCATAAGTAAAGGAATTGCATCCAGAAAAAAGGAGGTTATTACCTCTCTATACTCCTCCCTCATTAGACCAATAATTGAGTATAACCTCCAGTTTGGTAAGTACCTCTCTAAACATCTGCATCAACTCGAAAGGCCACAGAAGTACCTCACAAGAGAATCCATGGCCTCCAAAACCTGTCCTGAGGTTCAAATCACTGTCACTCTACTCAGTATCGTACATATTGCTCAGAGGTGATCTGTGTCTCACCGACAAGGCAATCTCGGACCCTGCCCTACTAGAGATGCTCCATATCAGTAAGTCTAACTCCTTGCACATTACCCGCTCGAAAGGTCTAAATCTGGTATGTGACATCAACAAAACTTGCTGGACAGACAGGTTTGTCTCCAAAAGGCTGTCCCATCTCTGGAATAGACTTTCCATACACGTCAGAGTACCTTGCTGACCCTCTTCAAGCACAAACCTGATGGGTGGATGGGAAGCACAACTTTGTCCCAGGGGTTCCACCTGAATCTCTCATTGACAGGGGCAACAGGTGGTGACTGAGGTTTCTTTTTGGGGATAGACTTTTGGCTAGGCTTCTAAGGGCTCCAGGGCCATTAGCCTAGTAACCTCCTATGATCCTATAATAAAATAAATACATTTGCATTCAGTCTCCCAAACTAAACTCATCATTGCATTTCCCTGCAGAACCTGAACTGGCTAGAGCTCCCACATCACATATCATATACACCGCTCATAATGACACATAAAATATAGCACCATCCATCAAACAACCCAGCCACTAGTAACCCACACAGAGACTTGCTATACTCAATAAGCATAACTAAAATGCACAACAGCATTCCCTTCACTATCAGACCATCAAGCTCAAACTACATCTAAATCATACTGGATCTAGAAATGCTCTGAATCGCCAAAACAACTACTCAAGATTATCTCTGCTTACTTTTTAAACTATTGCTTTACAACTATTCTTTTATGTCTTATTGAAGTATGTTCATTGTACTGTTCCCAAACAAAATGTATACTTTATTGTTCTTTTATCAGCTTACACGTCACCATGAATAAAATTGCACATCCCATTACTTTAGCTTCCAGTTTTTGAAACTACTATTTTTTTATGCTGTTGCATCTGTATTGATAATTTCCTACTTCAGAGATATCATGTAATGTGCATCAATCTCACATCTTAGAATTTACTATAATTTACAGCTTTATTCTATATTTTATTTTTTCCCATGTTTTATTCTGTGGAGCTTTTTCCCCTGGCCCTCTGCTGAAAATGCTCAATGTACCTAGTTACACTTTTGTGGTAAACAAAATTAAATAAAATGAAATATCTTCTAAATATACTGTCAATTAGTCCTTTGGTATTATTCATTTTTGCATTTATGAACATATATCAATAAGACAGTAATATACAGGAAATGTAACAAAAAGCCTTTGTTAGAATCATAAAATTATCAAGCTATGTAACAGAAAAAGACATGCTACTTAAGCTTCAAAACATTAGCCTAGTTATAAAATCAAGTGAATTCGGACTCATCTCAATGTCAGAAGCAATGATAAGTTATTTCTATTATACAAGACAGTGCAGTGGTGCAGTGGTAGTATTGTCACCTCACAGTAAGAGGTCCTCCGGTTCGATTCTTGGCTGGAATGCCTTCTGTGCCATGTCTGCATGTCCTCTCTGTGTCTGTATGTTTTTTCTCCAGGTACTCCAGTTTCCTCCCACATTCTAAAGACATGCATCTGGAGTGTTTCTCCCTAGGCCTTTGCTGAAAATTGGCTTTGGTTCAAGTTGGATTTCCTGGTAAGCAAATGTTAAATAAAAATATCAAGCCAATGAAAAGGAAACTATGAATTTAACATGTTATCAAAAAACAAACAAAAAAAAAACAATGACCTGAATTCATGAAAGCCTGCACTTTACATCATTAAGCTTGAATGTGTAATGAGTAGAGGTGAGAGTGTTAATTTGTAGTCATTAAACAGGTTTGTATGTCCTGCTCAGCTTCAAAGCAAGTGTAAGTGGTAGAACATGCTAATGAAGGCATATGTAGGTGAAATACATGCTACTGAAGCAAATCAGTATGGTAGGCCATTCGGGAACATATAAAACACTCCCTTTAGCTATCAGTTCCAATACTTTCTGGGATGCAGCCATGGAGACACTTAGAAAAAATATGTTAGGGGTTGTTGCTTCTATCATTAACCTGCATGTTCAATAGGCTTTAATACAAGGTGCTGCTGCTGCCAGACCTTGACCTAGATGGAGAACAGTGTTCAGACCATGCTTGACCTTCATGATACTGAAATATTAGAGTGCTACAGGGTTGACAGGAATACCTTAGAAAAATAGTCAACTTCGGCCTTCCCCATCTGAGGCCCAAGTAGTCATGTAGAACTCATCCCAGTGGAAACCAAGGTATGTGTAGCATTAGGTATACTAGCTACTTCCCCTTTTCAGAGACTCGCAGGGAATATATTAGGGGTGTCACAGGCCTCATCCTCAAGAATATCATACCAATTTCTTAATGCAATGCTGCAGCATGTAAGGGAGCATATCTAGTTTCTATGTATACCAGCAGACAGAACTAACACCATGCATCATTTCTATGTCATAGCACATTTCCTTGAGGTTCCTGGGGTCATAAACAGACACACATTAAAATGAAAGTCCCATCTGGTAAACATGGAAGAAGATACATCAACAGAAAGGATACCACTCTATCAACTGTAAGGTGATATGTGATGCCCAAGGGATCATATTTAATGTGTGTACAGGTAACCCTGACAGTTTTCACGACTCCCACATATGGGGCACCTGTGACCTGTATGTAAGGTTTTCTAGGGGTGACTTTCTACAAGAGCATCTAGTGGGGGATGTAGGTTATGCAATAGAATCTTGGCTCATGACACCCATGTGAAATGAATACAACCTTACTGAGCAAGGTTACAATGGTCCCCATCCTCAAACTAGAAATATTATCAACGTGTATTTGGCTTGCACAAACCACATTTCTGATGTCTAGATACATCTGGGAGTGCACTGCAGCATGACCCACCCATCTTGGTCAAAATATTCATAGTATGCTCCATATTGCCCAATATAATTGCCAGGAAACAGCTACAACAAGAACAAGGCCAAAGACTGCAGTTCCCACACCACAGGCAAGTCCAGTAGGGCCAGCAGACTCACATGAAGAGTCTGAAGAAGAACAAGCAGTTGTGAATAATCCTGGCAGATGTAGGCATAGACAATATGCTATGATCCTGTCTAGGAGGCAGAGGACAGAGCACACACTCAAAAACTAAATGAAAATGTAAGAAGTTAAGCAGAAACAAACAGGAACAGTAATGCATGCAAAATGATCCTTTTGCTTACCCATGTATTGTTTGTGTTCTGTGAGCATCAGACAGAGTCAACCCTGAAGAGACAACTTACAGTAACAGCATTAGCCAAGCGTTGAACCTGTAAAGAAGAGATAAAAAATATTATTTCCTCATATGCAACTATTGTAAGTCAGTAAGATAAAACATGGCAAACAACAACTGCACAGGAATGTCAGAATTAACTCATGACAGATACATGCAACATAAATACTAATTTGTTAAAATGTATACAAAAGTGGCTTTTCAGAATACAATATATGCAGCCTGTACATCAAGCCAAAGCAGGCACATGTCAAAACAAGACCCACAATGTTAGATCAAATTTCATAACCATTCACATAGATACATGTGCAAGAGTAATTATGTATCCATGAAAAATAGTCATGGTGGTACAGCGGTTAGGGATGGCCATGGTGGTGCAGCGATTAGCATTGTTGCCTCACAGCAACAGATTCTCTGGTTCAATTCTCAGCTGGGGTGTCCTCTGTGCGAAGTCTGCATGTGATCATGTGTGTTTCCTCTGGGTGATCTGGTTTCCTCCCACATTTCAAGGACATGCAGTAGGTGTATTGGACACTCCAAATTGGCTGTAGATGTGTCTGTGTGGTACATATGAACTACTGTGGTAGGGCTAGCCACCCACAGTTGTAAACCTTGGCTCAAGATGATTGTCACTGCTGAAGTGACACCCTGACCCCATGTGTGAAAAGGGGTTGAGGATAGATTGCTAGATGGAAAAATAGAACATATAGCATTAATAAGCAAAACACAAATTGTTGAATGCACCATCCAACTGATCAATTTTCATAAATATGTAATGACCAAACACATATGTCTGTTCTACCTAATAATGGGCAACATGCATTAAAGTTGCCCAACTTAGACACCCTAACAGTGGCCAGGGCAGTTTTAACATTATTTGCACAAGATTCTGAACAAGCACTAATTCCTTACTAGTAGGACTGCATTACTAAGAACACTACTACAAATATAATGAGGATCATAAGCTACAAAACAATCATATGGACTTGAGCAGGAAACAAACAAAAAATTCAGTAGAGTACTTTTGAATAAAACAAACATCTGAGTGGGCAAGCATTAGCTATCCACTTTGTGCATCAGACATAGGTGACCCTTAGTCACAAAGAAATGTGGAAAGAGCAGGGCATAGTCATCATCACTTGCACAGGGTGGGGTTACAGGAGGAAAAACTTGATGCCAAAGAATTTTGTGTGTGTGTACGTGTGTGTGTGTGTGTGTGTGTGTGTGTGTGTGTGTGTGTGTGTGTGTGTGTGTGTGTGTGTGTTAGCACTATGCTCTGGTATCTCAGGCATTTATGAACCATGCATGGTAGAGTATTCAGTTCACCGTTGCTGATCTGACCATGTGAACTACTCTTGCCTGGAGTTGCTCTACTAGTATCATGACCCTGCCTAGAATTCTGGGTGCTACCTGAATATGAACAATGTCTACAGGATGAGGTCTTATCACAACTACATCCATGAACACGTGGTCTACCACATCTGGATGTGGACACCTTAATCACAGATGGAGCAGTAGAAGTAGTGATATAGTGGCTCCTTTACTGACACCCATGTGCGGTATTTCACCCTCACAATGGCTAGGGAGAGACTATTCAGCTCTGCAATTGGAATAACCACAATATGTTGAACAAATGTATCACCCTCAGCCTGTCATATCTCAGGTGGCTCTGTGTCATGGGTATGTGTAGGCATATTGAATGTGCCTTAATTCTGGACATGGGATGTGGGAACCAGAATCTCAGTGTCAGACTGACTTTCTGCAGCACGAGACTGTGTCTCTTCATCACTTCCATTATCATCAGAGACTACTGATAGTTTGACATTGGTAGTAGGAGCTCCACAGTGCCAGTGGTATGCTCACCTGTGATTATAATAGTAAAGCACAACAAAAATAGAAACAAAAGAAAAATGATCAGACTTATGCTATGTAACCCTGAGTTAAGCAATAATGGATGCACGTGCAATTAAAAATGAATTAAGAAATATTTCAAGATAAATTATATAAATTAATACAAGTAAAAAAAAGGTATAATCATACCATTTCAGAGTGGTTGTAGAACCTCAGTACTAGATGTGCCTAGACAGACAAAATGGAGCTTGACAGAGGCATGATAAGAATTAAAATAAAGATGATACATGAAAGATACCCCCAGTTATAAATCTAAATAAGATATCATACAATTATAACTATTCTCAACCTCCCCTCTATCTCTGTCTCTGTCTCTTTCTCCCCCTCTCTTTCTCTGTATATATATATATATATATATATATATATATATATATATATATATATAGAAAGAGAGAGAGAGAGAGGTAGATACATATATATGAATGACAAACCAGGAGCATCTGCAGTAGACACCCTTTGTCATCTTGCACCTCTGTACTTATGTCCAGCAAGACACTGGGAATTCTCAATGAGCTGCTTGGATCCCTTACACTGGACAGGAACTTGTCCTCAGTTATTGGTGGTTTGTTAACCAGACAACCACCAGAAGAGCTCCATTCCCATGCTATAGTCATGACAAATTATTTTGGACTTGGTGATCATGTCACTGGCCCATTGTCTGATTTGGCCATACTCAGCTCCATGGCCACCCACACCATTGACATCATCGACCACATGTCACCAGATAATGTCATGGAAGGGCTTGTCAGCTATGACTTTCTCTAACAGGCATGACCCATTTTGACAGAGGGCCTGCACTATAACCTCATTCTCAGCATATAAAAATGCAGGTTTACATGGGCCAGACATTTCTAGAGCCATATTCTTGTATGGGAGTGAACAAATGCAAACAAAATGTATGTATCAGAAAAAATAATCAGTGACTGGAAAGAAAACAGATATGCCTTTATGTAGGCATCATTAAAACAATGCATGCAATTGATATATATGAGGTTTGAAACAGACCATTTTGTCCTGGGACATCTTCAAGCGGGGCAAGATACATAGATTAGCAGGAATTAGGAGAGTAAGAGGAGGATAGGGTTAAATGGGATGGATGGATCTTTAGGAGGAAATGAGGTAAGGGTAGGGAGGGGATGAGAGGGTTTTGTCAAGTGTAGCTGAGGTAGGAGTCACATTTTTGGCGTGAACGTGCAGGATCGTGTCCATGACGACCTGAAATAGGCTGGTGATTAGGTATGCCTTTGGATGATTTAGAGGAATGAAGTGGTGAGTATAGGCCTTTGGCTGATCAGCAGGAATGGAAGTTGTTATTTTTTTTTCTCTCTCCTCTGTGTGTTTGTATGATAGGACATCAGTAGCTGTAGCTGAGTAGGGAATTAAATTGAATTTCAGAATTACTTGCTGTTATTGGTAGGTTAAATGATGAAGGGAGTGGGTTCAGTATATCTGAGTGCATCGGAACATTTGTACCATGAGGGCTTTCATTCTAGCTTATTTTTTACTGTCCTTTTGCTTTTCCCAGTTAGCTCGCTTAAGCTGTTTAATTACTTATTACTAAGAGTGGGAAGGTAGTGTCGATGGGGTGAAATTCAGTTATGAATGCAGTTATGGCATTGCATTACAGTGCACTTGCTTCCTGGTAAAAGCTTCTGCTGAAACTATGGAGTTTTCATTTCTGATCTGACAAGAGTGTTTTTGTGGCAGCTTCTCTTAAGTGACATCAGTGGTGAGGATAGTTTGGTTTGCCCTGGTGTTTTTGTGGTTGTGTTGTTTGATCAGGTCCATAGGGTGGCTTGGTTAAAAAAAAAAAGTTCTTGAGTTAGAGGTTGCCTAGAAAAGAGAGTCCTTGGCCGCTATTATGCTATCGCGTGGGTAAGGAAGCAATGGTGATATTGGAATAAAGCTGAAGTTATGTCTTGCCTGAAGCCATTGCAGCTTTGGTGTGGCTAAAATTGATTGGAGTTGCTGTCTTTAGCATGTTTGACTGCTAGCAGGACTGATGGAGTTTTAGTATGTGCAGTGAAAGGTGTCATTGTTGAGATTATGAGCTCAACGATAAAAAAGACAAAACCAACTGCTACACAAGTAGGAGCCAGGGATCTGCACACCAAATTTGAAAATCTGTAAAAAATGTCCAAACCAGGTAAGTAAACTTGTACTCAACGTTTATTTAAGCCACAAAGTCTCTGTTTAGCTTTTCGTCGGTGACTCCTCACCAACTTCCTCAGAACAGGAAATAAACACATTCAACACATCCTGTTTAAATACTACAATATAACTCCCTACTTTTGCCACATTGCCACCTGTGGTCGGAATACAAAATTTCAATATATTAAAAAGAACATACAAAAAGGCATAAGACTATTTAAAAACATATGTAAATATAAAACACTCCCTTAACGATATAGGATTAAAAAACAATAAGTCAATAGCCAACAGGCTTGACCTGGAAAAAAGAAATCAGAAATAGGTATTGAAATAAAATAAAATAAATAACTCACTTCTTGGTTAATAAATTGGGCCCATGATGGAGCAATGCATGTGCAAAAAAAACTTTTTAAAGACAAAGGTTACTGAAAAACATGTATCAAAATTTTGCACATTAACATATGAAATAGCAAAGCTACCTTATCAAACTTTTCAATTTCAAAACACAGGAAATTGACAACATGTTCAAGCCTGGAAAATGGTATGCTTCCAGCCTCAATTGCCAAAGCAATTCTCTGAGTTCCAACAAATAGGAAACAGGGCCCCCCCTGTTATCATACACAATCTGATCAATCACTGTGAAGCTAAACCCATGCCCCGGGCACTCGCTAATGTGTTTAGCAAGTGCATTAGCCATTTTTTCTTTCTTGATGGCATATAGATGTTCATATAAGCGCTCATGCAGTTTCCGGTCAGTTTTCCCTATATAGAAAGCCGGACATGAAGAACACTGGGCCAGGTAAACCACATGTGTGCTGGCACAGTTGAACTTCCCCTGGATTTTGAACTTTCTCTCTCTGATGACAAAATAAGTTCCCACTTTTACATATTGGCAGTATCTGCACATGTTGCATTTGAACATGCCCGAATGTGCCTGAGTAGGTCTAGGTTTCCTTTCAAGGATGTTTTTTAAGTTGGAACCTCTCTTGTAAATGACTTGAGGATTTAACCCTAAAGCTGAAGGACCTTGATTGTCTGGTGTAAGTAAACACCAATTCTTCATAATAATAGAAGCAATAGCCCCCGCATCCAAACTGTAAGTAGTGATGAAGCTGCAGGCATAAGTAGATCTAATCTGAGTATCGTCAACCAACACACCTCAATCTGCAATGGACTGGCCCAAAATGGGAAGATATGCCCCATTCTCCCTCTTGCGACTTACCTCATTACAGAGGTCTGAAATCAGATGGCTGGGATAACCCCTATTCAAAAAGAGGTCACTGATAAACTCACATTCCTTAAAGAAATCACTGTGCTGTGTCACCATCCTGGCCGCCCGGACCAGTTGGCCCTTGACTATCGACCTCTTCTGGTGAAAGGGGTGGTTGCTTTTAAAGTGCAAATATGAGTTTGAGAAAGTAGGTTTGCGATGGATGTTGGCCATATAGCAACCCCTGTAGTTATCCTTAGACAGATAGATGTCCAAATAAGCAATTTTCTCCATGGAAAAGTTAGAGGTGAACCTAAGGAATTCAGTAGATTTATTAAAGCATTCCAGGATGGAGTCTGCTACTTCCCTCCCCCCTTGGAGAATGATAAAAATATCATCCAAAAATCGGGTATACAATAGGACTTTCTCTTTAAATAATGGGTTAGGAAAGACAAACTCTTTCTCCCAGAATGCCATCACCAAATTTGTTAGGCTGGCCCCACAAGGTGACCCCATGGGCACCCCTATCCTTTGATGGAACCATTGGTTGTTGAAGGAGAAATAATTTCATGCAAGAACTATGTCTAAGAGTTCTCTGACCTTCAAAATTTCTTTGGCAGGAGCTTGTTTCGAAATCAAAATCGGTTGAATCCATTCCAATGCTACTGAGTGGGGGATAGAGGAATACAAGTCTATCACATCAATAGTGAGGAAGTGATTCTCGGTTTTGAATGGAATCCGGTTCACTTTGCCTAAAAAAGACCAAGAATCCTTTGAGATGTGCTCCTCACTGATGACATACTTTTTCAAGATAGTGCCCACAACCTTGGCTCCAGCATACATCATACTCCCCCTAGCGCTGACCAACTGGCACATGGGGGGATCCAACATATTCTTATGGATCTTAGGGTTACCAAATAAAGCTGGAATCTTGGGGTTGGATATAGAAATATAATTGAACACATCCAAATCTATCACCCCATTGATAAACATGTCATCGTAATAAGAACGGACACGAGATATGTTGATGTTCAACTCATTTTTAGATACCTCATCATACGTCTCAGAGGCCAGAATAGCTTCCATTCTCTTAATATAATCCTCCACATCCATAGCCACTAGGCCTCCCCCTTTGTTTGGCTTCATCACTCTGACCCCTGAGTGACATAACAGTTCAAGCAAAGCCAATTCCTCCTTGGTAGTATTGAAGGCAACATTCTTCTTGGTTTCGAGAGTAGCACGAATGTCCAGGTCACATAGTTGATCAAAGACGCTGACTGAAGGAAGCAGGGGTGGATTAAAGGTACTGGGAATGGAAAAAGCCCTAGTAGGAGATGTAAATTCAGTTTCCTGGTAAATAATTTTAGGTCAACCAACGTGTTAGCCAAACTGGCTCTGCGGGCTGGTACAAACAATAGGCACTTTGCCAGAAGATCAACCAGAGGTGGAGGAAAAGAAAACCCGGAAAAATTATAGATCTTAAAGTCTCTTCCAGTGTTGAATATTATCTCGAAGGAAGACTGCCCCGATTTAGAAGGACAAGCCTGTATTCTATTCAGTTCCTCCTGTTCCTGGTTCTGTTCTTGAACTTCCTTCCCAGAGATGGTTGGGGTGACGATTCTGGGTTCCGAAAATTTGAGCCCTCACCTTCCAAAGGAGAATTAGTCGATTTATTAAGTGAAGCTATCAGGTCACTCCTTCAAACTGAATTATATTCAGTGGGGTCTCTGAAAGGCCCCCATCATGGCCATTATTAATCATATCAGATCTAACTTCTTCAGTTCCATTCCGATCATCTGAATGCCAAACTAATGTACCCAAATTGCCTTGGGACTTAGGAGGCTTGGCATAAGCTAAGCCATCCTTATAAGATTTAATGTCCCTTTGCAACTTTTTAACTTTGTTAGCAGTTATTTTGGAAACATGCTGATCTATACTAGTATAGATCCGATCATAATCAAATCTGTATCTAGAAAAATTAATGTCCTTTCTGATGGCTTCATCTAAAATAGTTAGCTCCTCTGAAAGAGAGGTAACTGCCTCCTGGTAATGATGGCAGATATTTAAGAGCTCAAACCCATGCTTATCAAAGAGAGAAATTAAATCTTTTTGGAAGGCCGAGTCTTCCTCCAGGCCCGTAGGATACTGCCATGAATGGAGCCCTTTGAGTACTATTTTGGAACGTTGACATTCACCAAAATAGGCAACCTCTAACTGTAACTTTCTTAGCTTAATTAGTTTTTGATTGAACTGATTTAATTTCTGAGGTAATTGAATTCTCCCCGAACTACTCTGTTTAAAAGCAGAGTCTCTAGAAGAATTATGGAAGCAAAACGGGTGCTTCAACCAATTGTTTAGAACTGGCTGCACAATACCTTGAGCCAATCCATTAAAATTACTGGCATTCAATGGGGCCATCACCCACTGGGCATTCTGGCCAGATTTCAGCATATTCTCCAAAGCATAAGAATCCATTTGGGCTGTTCTCTGCTGAGATTGTGGCATAACAATGGCATTACTTCCCCCAAATTCTGATATTACAGCCTGCGATTGTTGCAGCCCATCCACCTCCTGAACAAGTGGCTGTGTGGGAGTTGAAGAAATGCCCACTGAAGACTGAGAGGTTCCCATAAGATCATCCATCCATTGGGATAATGACTCAACCTTTTGGGTCAAAAGATTTATAAGTAAGGTTAAATCTCCAGCTTGTGCCGATGGTGAAGAAGGTGTAGATACTGGTGCAACGATCGACATGGCATCCAAACAAAGAAAACCAGCTCAACGATAAAAAAGACAAAACCAACTGCTACACAAGGAGGAGCCAGGGATCTGCACACCAAATTTGAAAATCCATAAAAAATGTCCAAACCAAGTAAGTAAACTTGTACTCAATGTTTATTTAAGCCACAAAGTCCCTGCTTAGCTTTTCATTGGTGACTCCTCACCAACGTCCTCAGAACAGGAAATAAACACATTCAACACATCCTGTTTAAATACTACAATATAACTCCCTACTTTTGCCACACTGCCACCTGTTAGTCAATCTGTCTAAGGATAACTAGAGGGGTTGCTATATGGCCAACATCCATCGCAAACCTACTTTCTCAAACTCATATTTGCACTTTGAAAGCAGCCACCCCTTTAGCCAGAAGAAGTCGATAGTCAAGGGCCAACTGGTCCGGGCGGCCAGGATGGTGACACGGGACAGTGATTTCTTAAAGGAATGTGAGTTTATCAGTGACCTCTTTTTGAACAAGGGTTATCCCGGCCATCTGATTTCAGACCTCTGTAATGAGGTAAGTTGCAAGAGGGAGACTGGAGTATATCTTCCCATTTTGGGCCAGTCCATTGCAGATTGAGGTGTGTTGGTTGACGATACTCAGATTAGATCTACTTATGCCTGCAGCTTCATCACTACTTACAGTTTGGATGCGGGGGCTATTGCTTCTATTGTTATGAAGAATTGGTGTTTACTTACACCAGACAATCAAGGTCCTTCAGCTTTAGGGTTAAATCCTCAAGTCATTTACAAGAGAGGTTCCAACTTAAAAAACATCCTTGAAAGGAAACCTAGACCTACTCAGGCAGGTTTGGGTATGTTCAAATGCAACATGTGCAGATACTGCCAATATGTGAAAGCGGGAACTTATTTTGCGATCAGAGAGAGAAAGTTCAAAATCCAGGGGAGGTTCAACTGTGCCAGCACACATGTCGTTTACCTGGCCCAGTGTTCTTCATGTCCGGCTTTCTCTATAGGGAAAACTGACCAGAAACTGCATGACTGCTTATATGAACATCTATATGCCATCAAGAAAGAAAAAAATGGCTAATGCACTTGCTAAACACATTAGCGAGTGCCCAGGGCATGGGTTTAGCTTCACAGTGATTGATCAGATTGTGCATGATAACGGGGGGGGGGTTCCTGTTTCCTATTTGTTGGAACTCAGAGAATTGCTTTGGCAACTGAGGCTGGAAGCATACCATTTTCCAGGCTTGAAAAACAAGTTGTTAATTTCCTGTGTTTTGAAATTGAAAAGTTTGATAAGGTAACTTTGCTATTTCATACATTAATGTGCAAAATTTTGATACATGTTTTTCAGTAGCCTTTGTCTCTAAAAAAATTTTTTTGCACATGCATTACTCCATCATGGGCCCAATTTATTAACCATGAAGTGAGTTATTTATTTTATTTTATTTCAATACCTATTTCTGGTTTCTTTTTTCCAAGTCAAGCCTGTTGGCTATTGACTTATTGTTTTTTAATCCTATATCATTAAGGGAGTGTTTTATATTTACATTTGTTTTTAAATAGTCTTATGCCTTTTTGTATGTTCTTTTTAATATATTGAAATTTTGTATTTCGACCACAGGTGGCAGTGTGGCAAAAGTAGGGAGTTATATTGTAGTATTTAAACAGGATGTGTTGAATGTGTTTATTTCCTGTTCCGAGAAAGTTGGTGAGGAGTCACTGACGAAAAGCTAAACAGAGACTTTGTGGCTTAAATAAACGTTGAGTACAAGTTTACTTACTTGGTTTGGACATTTTTTACGGATTTTCAAATTTGGTGTGCAGATCCCTGGCTCCCCATTGTTGAGCTTATGGTAAGAAGCATGGCCATTTTTGAGGTGACTGCTCATTTAGGTAAGCGGGGAGGAGGTTAGCACAGTATGATTGCCTTTAGGGAGCCTCGTTCATCACAGCAGCTTGTTTTGTTTACATTTGTTATCTGGGGAAGTGCGATGGGAGGTAAGCCTCCTTTTCCAATTCATGTGAAGTTTTTCCTCTCATTTACCCAGCGGCTACTGCATGTTAAACATGCAGACCTTTTGCAATACTGCAGGACCCAAAAAACAAAACAAAAAAAAAAAAAAAAAGAGGTGTTTCCTTTTCTGGCCATAAATAATTGTTTTCCCAGCCAATGCAATGCCTGGAGTAATGGCTGCTGTCGACACACATGCAGAGTGGCTTCAACCATTATAGGAGAGGGGGGGGTTTGGGGACCGGACATATCCTTACAAAAAGTCATCACTCCACTAGAATCAGGTGGGGAAGCCCCATGCCACATCCTTAGTCAAAGCATTACAGTAAAACATTCACATGTTTAATCAAATTAGTACAGTAAAACAATCATTCTGTCTGATAAAATGCAAAGTAGAATGCCAGAGCATCAGACCAGATATTAGAGTTTTTCAGTGTCATGGGTTACTTTTGGAAATTATTTTAAAATAAGTTATCTTAGTTCTTCGTGGATATAAAATGCAGAACAAAAGATGTCATATCTCTGACAGTTTTTGAGGCATGAAGGTGTAAACCCCAACAGCAGCCCCTGTGGCTTGACCTTGATTTGTCGCTCCACCACGTAACTGAGATATCAAAGAAGGTTAGAGGTGAAACCCTATCTCCAGCTCATCTGACCTGTGGGTGGGAAACAGGTTTTGCCTTTCCACATGGGATGCCACCTAACAGAAAAGCAGGGTCTTGACAATATGGTGCATGTGCAAAGAAACCTGACTCTTATGAGTGGTTCGGTATGCCTGGAGCTGGGGAAAGTGGGTCTGGCATTTGTCATGGGCAGTTGTGCCATGACACCTTCTTTGGAGGTGCTTGGTATTGTATTCGAGTTGTATTCGCGTGGGGGGTTTCATTCTGGGGCTTGTGGGTGTGTCCTGAATTTGACATGCTTTTGGCATGTTTTCATGAGGGTTTACTGTCTGGCAGAGGCAGGGAGGGGCATGGTGGTGTGTCACTCTCTTATATCTCTTGACTGCCAGAGTTTTGAGGAAGGTCCAAGTTTTTGGCTGATATTTGGTTGGGTCTATATAAAGTTGTGGAGAATCATTGGGATGATCTGAGGATTGCCGTGAGTAGGTGATGACATGCATTTGAGTTTTTGACTTGAATCCTTCAGAACGGTACAGTTGAAACAAACTATGGTATGCTGGCAGCTCTTTGGGTTGGAAGGAGCAGTGTGTCAAATGTGTCCCTATTTTCAGCCTCTGTGCATCATTTGATGCCAATTTAATTCTGTAGTGTCTCCATTCTCATAATTTTATTTCAGAGAGCTGAGTTGGCCTAGTGGTGTTTTTCACTGATGGTAATTCAGTGGGTCTTGTTCAATACTTGGCAGAGTTTTCTTGTTTATGGGATTGGAAGGGTGGGGGATGACTGTTGGTTGTTGGTGCTGTCGCAAAGGGGGGGGGGCAGCTTCTCAGCATAACTCCTAACTGTACAGATTTTTGTAGAATGTCCAGACTTGAAACCATATATCAGCATGCATATGTTGAAAAGAGATCTATTACCACCTGTAACATGAGGTTCTATAACAATATAATAACAGCTATGAATGAAAATTGTGCTGTGATGTAATTTATATAGATTTAACTTCAGCATTTGACAAGGTCATACGCGTAACATGGATCACTAAATTAGTACGACTAGGTATTGATGTACTCTTGGTAAGATGGATAGCTGCATGGCTGACAAATAGGACATGGCAAGTATCATACAGTGACTGGACAGGCGAAATCCTTGGTTACAGTCAGGGTGTCCCATAGGGCTCAGTCCTAGGCCCTTACTTGTTTGGATTGTATCTTTCAGACCTAACTTTTTCATCTGAGGTGTTCTACGGTCTATATGCAGATGACCTGAAATTGTGGTAAACTGATTACATGCATTACAGATAAGGCATGTCTGTGAAATAACTTGACTAAATTGTCCATTTGGGCACAGGCACAGGAGAATAATATGGTGATAAATACATCAAAAACTAAGCATGAGATTTGGTAGACATAAATTGAAAGGAGAATATTTATTACAGCACACAGTAATTCAAATTATGGACTAATTTAAGGACCTGGATATATAGGTATATTCAGCTATGAGTTTTCTAATCATATCAACCAATTGGTTAATGATAGTTACAGCACTATAGGTTGTATAGAAAGATTTATAAAGTCTAGGAAATCAAAAATAATGACATCATTGTTTGTTAGTTAAATTAGACCCAAACTTGAGGACCGAAGGTTCTCAGAGATGTGAATCATTCTGTTATTTGGGGCTGAGTAGATGATTAGTAGCTCCTTAATTGGGTGGTTTGAGATTGATACCTAGAAAATTTGCAATTTTCATGACAGCAAAGTACTTAATAATTTTTTTTTTTGCAGGTGGGGAAGAGCAGAGTGAACATCAGTTGGTGACCAGAAGGAAGTGGGTCAGAGGTGGAAGTGCAGGTACCGGTGGCTGTCTCTATTGATAGAATGGTACACAAAGTTGTTCAAGTAGGGGAGCATGAAGTAAGTAACAGTTGCTGGCCTGCTGGATGTTGTCAGATGTAATTAATTTTGATGGGCTGGTTGTTCCGGTTGTTGGAGTTGTGCACAATGAGGTCACAGGGAATCTTATTTTACTCACAGTTCTTTAAGTTATGTTGTATTTGGCGTGGTTTGAGTAATGGGTTGTCAAGTGTATAGGGTTTATCTTAGGGCTGGGTTAAGCAGGGCTGAGGAATTTTTTTTAGGGGTCTGGGGGTTCTCGCGGGTGGGGTGGATGGACTGCAATAATAGGCATAGGAAGTTACTAGGTTAATGGTTTTAGGGCCTTTAAGCTGGCTATCCAGCAATGTTTTGGTTATGGTTATTGTGCAATTTTATTTGGAAGGTAGGGTATGCTGTGAGGGGAGGCTGGGTTGAGGTGTGGTAAACAGCATGGTAAGAAGTTTACTTTATTCTGTACTTGGGGTGGTTTCTAGTCTAATGGTTCTAAGGGTTTTTGTAACTTAGCCATATTCAGGTAAGTTAGATTCCACAATCCAGAATGCAGTGCATGTTGCTCTTAGTTAAGACGGACATGGGTGGATGTTGTCCTTTCCAAAGGGCACATAGGTGGAGCCATAAGGGGAATTTATATCTCTGGTTTTGGTAATTGGCTGTGTAGCAGGATTGTGGATGGTTTTAATTTTCTTTGTTGAATTATTAATTTTGTTGAGAACTCCTTCATTGGTAGATGAGTGATAATTTTATTTATAGCATAAGACTTTTTAAGGAAAACATGGGTATCTTTTTTATTGTTACTATGTCAGGTGGGAGGTAATTTTATGGGGAGCTTTGTTAGGACATCTTAATTTTCAGGGGTGTTTTTGCATCTGGTAGTGTCTGCATTTTATGCAGTTGATGAAGGAGATAAGCCCTTGGTTTTGCATAATGGTCATTAAGAATTTGTATTACGCGTGTGTGTGGAGTACTTACAGTCTTTTCTTTTACAGATTACTCTGAGTGCAAATAGGGACATGCAGAGTTGGTATTACTTGGGGGACTGAAGGAATGTGGACTTGATAGGCAAGAGAAGAAACTGAGAAGGATTTTGGCTGATGGAGCAGTATGAAAGAATGTCACAGGTTGCCAGCAGTACAGCTGAATATGGAGTTGTTGGTTTGCTGAGTTTTTATTTCTGCAGTCACAAGGTAACATCTTGTTTTGGTTTGACTTTTGTGTGTGGAGCATCAGGGCTGAATTTCACACTGTTTTATGGGTAGCAGGGGTCTTCTTTGGCATGGATCAGACAGTGTTGCAGACATTAGGAGATGGGGATTAGCGGGTTGCATTGCATAACTTAGGCTGGTGAGCTAGATGGGGGTTTTGATAGGATGATTTAGCTTTGAGTTACTGCAGTTTCAGGAGAGATTGTGATGGGTTGATTCACTACATTTTGGACAGTAAATAGCATGTCATGGACCTTGGGTGACCTGGTGACATTGGGCATTCTTTAGTTTGTGGTATATTGTGTTTGGTTAATTTTGTCTGGCTTGGTTTATTGTTGTTAGTGTATTTGGTGGTCGTACTTTTACCTGTCATGATGGTGGTTTGTGCTTTATTCTTTATAATGGGTAGTTGGTGTGATGGCAACATTTTATCAAATGGAATTTAAAAAAGGGCAGATTTAAGAGGGGTATTACATTCATTGGACAGCAAAAAAAAATTAACTGGGCAGCAAATGGGGTTGCAATGTGGCATGATGGTATGCAACTGCTTCTGCATGGTTTCAGTGGCATTGAGCTTAGTATTGGTGGTCCAGTGGCTGGTAATGCTCTTGGAATCATTGTGAGGCTTCCATTTGGTCGGGTGGTATGGATTAATTAGATCATGCGCAGTAGTCATGATAGGTTATGAGGTTATAGTTTGTTACCTTAGCATAGGAGAGTGGTCAATGGTTTTTTTCAGCTGTTAGGTAGTTAGCTGTTTTTTGTTAGTTATGTATAGGCTTAGGAGGTAATGACTTTGATCCAGCTTTTTTAGGGAGGGTGGAGTACACCAAATTATGTTTGACCTAGTGCCTTACTGGTGGTTAGATTGCTGGATGTTTGGTCGTATAGAGGGGGAACAGCCCGGTTAGGCTGGTGGGTGGAGAAGAGGAGCAGGCTTTCCCTCTTCTGTTCCCCCTCTGATGTTGAATGTGCAATTCAATAAGTTGGGAAGGAAAGTGAGCAGTTGCTCTGTTGGATAAGTTAATAAGCAAGCAGAGCTGCTTATTTAGATGGTAGTGTAATTCAATAAATTGAAGGTGAGTGGGGTAATGCTGCCTTTTTAGTGCAAAGATAAATGAGCAAGTGGGGAATGCTGCTTATCAAGGCTGAGTGGTTACACTGCCCTTATGGTTATTTTATGTTTTCTTCCGTGGATGTTATTATCACCCATATCATGTTTTTGGTTGAAATGTATAACTATTGGTTAACAATCATATTTATGGAAGTTTAATAAAGGTCGTCAAATGTCATTCGGTGCTTTGTGTTTATTGAAGTGGACCAGGACAAATATGAATACACACATCTAAAACATAAGTGTAAATCCTCTCATCCAATGCAATGACAAACCTGAGTAAGAATGAAGAAATGTGTAACTCCAGAATAAACTGCAGCATTAACAATGAATTAAGTGTATGAAATGAAAACGTTACCAAAACATTTTTCCACCTATATTATACATCTGTTAAAATTTTTCTAATGGCATGTGGGCTGAAAAAACTTATCTGTGCAATAAAAGTCAATGAGACTCTTGTAGTAACAACTGATAAAACCCCTTTACAAAAATGAAGTTGCAAATTATACACAACACTTGTTTAAGCAAGGAAAATGAAATGCCATCTATGAAAAAATCCATTATCCACAACCTACACCAGCAAAAACAGACATCTAGGACACAACCTTCTAATAGGAGAGTATTTGTTTATTTCAGTCATATACGAATGGCTTAACGTTTTTACATGTAACTTTCACATTGCTACTACTAATATTAAAATGTTCTTACATGTGTTCACATTCTCAGGAAATGTTGCTATAAATGCATGCAACATTAGCTGAGGATTCTTACAATAATAACTACTATACCTCCTATATCAACACAAATGGACAAAGTACAGGCATTACTTGATTTTACCTGAAAAAATAACATATCAAGTGTTTAACTATTATTTATAAAGAAACATCACATACCTTGACCAAAAGTAATGCAACTGTAGCAGTCAAACAGTGATATCTGAAGTTGGTGAACCCAAGCACACTTCTATTATGATAAAGAAATTATCATAGGTTGTGCTTATGTAGAGCAGGTTTACACCTCCAGACATGGTGAATATGTATATCAGTTGTCAAGCTTTTCAAAGTGATGGACAGGTAAACATGGTATGAGAACATACATAATGGCATGCACATGCCTTAGCAATAATAAGAAGTGGGGCTTGCTAATGGCTTGCAAGTGTGAACCATTAGTAGTAGTGCAAAAATAATTAAGTGTTTAACACTCCTGTCAATTTGATGTGCACTTACAAAGGATGTGTCAAGGAAAATGCAATTACAAAAGAAGTTTGAAATTACACTGACTTACTTTACATAGAAGGTAAACTTTATACCACATTTAGAAATGCATTGTGTGTGAGTTATATGATGTACATCAACTTTCAACAAAGAAACTATACATTTAGAAAATGCAAATCATAATATAATCATGTCACATAAAAATATCAAAAGAAATAACTGCTCACAAGAAAGGGAAGAATACACACTTGTTCTCTCTATAACATGATATCTTAGGTGAATTGGTGCAAATATATCCATCCAGACATCTGATATGAAATGACAAAAGGCATCTTTGGGAAATGGGTATATTGCTCCATCAATGAAAAATGCTACAATGACATATCTTTATTATATGTGTTCCACTTTCTCTTTCTCATAAATGATTTGCAGTAAGTGGTACACACTGTTAATCTGCTCAGTGTTTCATGGTAATGCCATGGTTTCAAGGTTCAAAAAGCAGGAATCGTTAATGTCCACATTTTCATAGAAGAAGACTGTAGAGTTGAGAAAATATCACCCAGACAAATTTTCATTTTTTTTTCTCCTTCTGCCATTGTGAAAAGCTTGCCATTGCACATTGGTGAGTGTGAGCTGCCACTAACAGTGAATAACAGTTTAAGGAAAAAACTCAATCATTTAATTTTGGTTGCCTTCAATAGCACAAATGAGAGTGCACTTTCATCAGCAATCTGGACAGCACTGAGTGAAAAATATACACCAGTTATGTAAATTTGTCTAAGGCTGAAGGTGATAATACATCAAGCTGTAAGCAGAAGTAATGGAGGATTCAAATCCAGATTACAGATATTTTAACTAGAGGACAAAATAACAATTTTCAAAGACTTTTTATTAGGAATTAGTACAACTGTAAAGCTGTACCATGAAATTTGCAACACAAGTGTGTAACAAATTATAATTAATTTAGCTATACTTTCTGTGAATTGTGTAAAGCATAACAATGATCATACTTTATTTCAATTACACTTGCATATGCATAATTTAAACAATACTTAGTAATGTAACAAGATGTTAAACAAGAGCAAAAACAAAAGCACAAATAAAGCTTTCCAACTCTCAAGTATTTCAAACTATTTATTACAAATGATAAGCGCTTTCGCTAACAAGTAGCTTCATCAGATCATATACTTTTTCACTAAAACATGTGATGCTTAAATACTATACATCATCAGGCAATTTATTCAAAAGAGCCAATCATTAACATCCAGTAATAAAATGTATTCTACTAATTAAAAAATATATACTAATACGTATTAATAATTATTAAATTTAATACTAATAAAATAGATAAGAATTCCTTAAATAAAATAAATGCAATTCATCATATAAACAGTGCCTCTCATATGAAAATACATTTGATATCACAGTTAAAAACTAAACTAATATAATGAAGAATATGTATATATGTACACAATCTGTCATATGATTATATGTATACATAATTAAAAATAATATCTATAAAAATATGTATATATGTATGTATAACTGTATGTATACATATGAAATATATACATAATAAATATATGAATATATAAAGAATATATATATAAAAAATATATATATAAAAAAGTGTGTATATAAAGAAGAGAGGAAAGATTTTTAAAAGTGAATAATTAGACATATAAATATTATTCACTTCATATTATATGTAGTTTCATTTTATGTGCCTACGTTGTCTTAGTGTGGGTTTTATTGACACCTTGTCATTTAATCCCAAACCTCTATCTGCTCTTAATCTAATTATCCAACCATTTTCTCTTTCTTCCATACATGACATGATATTTCCACCTCTGACATCAGGTATAATCACTTCTAATACCCTAAACATAAACTCATGTTCAGTACCATTTAAACTAACATGTTTGGCTAATGCATTCTGCATGTTGTTTTTCCTGATATTATAAACATGCTCCCATATTCTATCACGTAGTGGATGGTTTGTCTTGCCCACATAGAATGAGGAGCAGATTTTACATACTGCTAGATAGACAACATTGGCAGTTATACAGTCTGCATCAACTTTTAGGTGAAATATTTTTCCATTATCAGGGTGATGGAATTCTATATTACTGTCAATTAAAGTACAGAAATTGCAGTGTCCACATTGTTTGGTATAACCAGAGTCAGTAAAATTACTGCCATTTATCTTCGAGTAACATAGTAGCCTCTTCAGGTTCCTTTTGTTCCTATATAAAAATGAGGGTGTTTCACCAACTATCTGGTGAATGTGCTCATCTGCCTTCAAAATGTTCCAGTATCTACCAATAATTTTCTTGATCTCAAATAGATCTGTTGTATAATGTGTTGAAAACTTCACATTAGGAGATACTGGTGTATCATTGGGCTTAATTTTGTTAGAGGGAGGACCAAAATATGATAAACCTTTAGTGTGGCGTAGGTCATATATATCCTTAATATGTTGATTTACTTCAAATGTCCCATAGCCTCTGTCTAAAAATCGACTTCTCAAACTAGATAGATCATTCTCTAAGCCACTTTCCAGTGGATTTAACCTCAAGCATCTCAGTGTTTGCTCCTTTATAATGTTTCTGAAGATATGTAGTGGATGCATACTCGTTCTATGAAGCAACACGTTACAATGACAAGACTTACGGAAGACCCCAGTATTAATAAGTCCATTATGTAATCTCTCCATATAAATATCTAAAAAGTTTACTTTTTCAAATGAGTAATTCATAGTAAACTTTAGACAGTTAGTTAAATTATTCATATTATCAAAAAAAGCTTCTAGTTCATTAATGGTTCCATTCCATAACATAAAGAGGTCATCTACAAATCTGCAATACAAGATAACATGTTTTTTGAATTGGGGCTCACAAAATAAAATATATTCCTCCCAGAATGCCAAAAACATGTTGGCGTAGCTATTCGCACAAGGGGTGCCCATAGCTATGCCTTCATGCTGTCTATAAAGTTTATCGCCAAACATAAAGATATTATTATATAATACCAGTTCCAAAAAGTGGACAATTAAGTCTATTAGTACATCAGAGTAGCTACTATGCTGTTTAAGATAAGCTGAAATGTAGGATAAACCTAATTTGTTTGGTATCACTGTAAAAAGGGATTGTATATCAAGAGTAACAAAGAGGCATACGTCAATAAATTCATTCTGCATAATGCATTCATAAAGATCAATCAAAAAATGTTTAGAGTCATGTAATACATATTTGTTGTAATTTAAAATACGTCTTAAATGCTTCTCTATGAATACTGATAGGTGTTCAGTAACCCAACCTCTTCCAGATACAATCGGTCTCATGGGTGGGTCATTTGGATTTTTATGCATCTTGGGGAGTCCGTATATTACAGGTATAGATGGTTTATCAATAATTAAATACTCAAAGAGATTTTTTTCAATCAACTTACTCTTATAAATGTCTAGCAAAATAGACCATACATAATTATATGTGTCATTCACTTCATGATTACCAATAGGAGTATAATATTTATCTTCTAACATAGTTAACATAGAATTTGTATAATGTATACTATCCATTACAACAGCCCCAGAACCTTTGTCTGCTGGTCTAATAATAATATCCACATTTGACTGTAATTTAATCATACTCATCCTTTCATTATATGTAAGATTATCAAACTTTCTATATTTGTTAAACTTCCTTGTATCATAATATTTATGTAGATCTTCTTCAGTGACCTTCATAAATGTTTCCACTAAAGGGTGATTTATTGGCACAAAGTCACTGAGATTTTTAAAGTTAAAACATTTATTGGCTTCAGTAGTAACAAGATTATTATTAACGTTATCCTTATAAATGTATTTAAGCATAATGTTTCTGCAAAAGACTTTTAAATCAGTTACAGTATCAGCTAGACATCCAGCTCTCTTTGGAATAAAGTTTAGACCTTTACATAGTAATGAGATATCATATTGAGTTAACTCTGTACTAGATAAATTGTGGACTAATTTTTCTTTGTCCACATTTTCTTTAATGTAGCATGCTGTAGGGTTTCCCTTGATAGTTTCCTTTTTTGTCTCCCCCTGCTCATAGAACGTGATCTCTTCGGACCTTTGTCCATCCATACAGGCAGGGGAAAAGATAAATTAGCATCAAATACTGGTTCATTGGTATTAGTTCTAATTTTTGGCCTAACTATAAGTTCGTTACTAGTTATTGGTTTGTTTTTAATAACATTAACTTCAGGATATAAGTTACTATCTGTTTGCATACTTGGGTGTATTATTCTTATAACATCTGTTGAATCATTACATAGTTCACTATTTGTCACATCATTTACACTTTGTTCAACCACAATCTCAGATACATTTTCAGTCATAGGATTGTGCATTGAAATAACATTAGTGTTAACAGTATTAGTTACATTTCTAGATGCATTCGGAACATATATTACATTCACATCAATATTATTAGTTTTTAGTAGTTCATCAGTAGTGGTAGTGGCAACATGTGAGGCAGTTCGAGTATTAGACCTGGTCACCTGCTCTTCGCAAACAATAGATCCGAGACTGTTTGTGCCATGCCTCGGCCAAGTGCCAGATTTAAAATCGTTTATATCACGTAATACTTTATTTTTCTTTTGTTGTAGTAATTTGCGGTCATACGCTGACACGCAGTCAAGTAAACATTCAAACAACGGATACACTATTGCATTTGGAAAATCGTTAAACAAACACTTCTGTTTAGAGTTAATAGTACTAACAAGTTCCGTTTCTTCAGGAGAGAAGAAATCAATTAGGAGGTTTAGGTACTTACGACTTGTTTCCAGATTGATGCATTGCCAGCGTGCTAGTAGTTCTGGAAATTTCTGTCCCTGGCTAGGCATCGAAAACACCCTTAGTCCACGTGGCGCAATGTTATGATCCAAACCATATTGGAAATGGACACGTTGTGCTTGTAAGCGTTTTAGCTTACAAAAGTCTCTTTCGATCTCATCCAGTATTTGTTGTAGGTTCTGCATGTTGGTAGTTGCTCCATTGATGTCACTTAAAGTGGTTTCCTCAAACAAGAACCAGGAAGGATTTGACACTTCGTTAAGGTACTTGCGAAATCTCGATTCTAATGCCTCCTTGCCCCGGTGTTCACTTCTGGGCACATAATCCAATTCAATATTGGACATTTTTAAATCACGTTCAATGCAGACGCCTTGCTCCTGCTAAGCAGCTAAACAGTAGAAAATAATCACAGATAGCTTGCGACAGCTGCTCACACTGGTTAATGCTCTTGTTTATGAGACGCTGAATCATTGAATATAACAAGATGTTAAACAAGAGCAAAAGCAAAAGCACAAATAAAGCTTTCCAACTCTCAAGTATTTCAAACTATTTATTACAAATGATAAGCACTTTCACTAACAAGTAGCTTCATCAGACTGTATGACTGCCAATGTTGTCTATCTAGCAGTATGTAAAATCTGCTCCTCATTCTATGTGGGCAAGACAAACCATCCACTACGTGATAGAATAAGGGAGCATGTTTATAATATCAGGAAAAACAACATGCAGAATGCATTAGCCAAACATGTTAGTTTAAATGGTACTGAACATGAGTTTATGTTTAGGGTATTAGACGTGATTATACCTGATGTCTGAGGTGGAAATATCATGTCACGTACGGAAGAAAGAGAAAATGGTTGGATAATTAGATTAAGAGCAGATAGAGGTTTGGGATTAAATGACAAGGTGTCAATAAAACCCACACTAAGACAACATAGGCACATAAAATGAAACTACATATAATATGAAGTGAATAATATTTATATGTCTAATTATTCACTTTTAAAAATCTTTCCTCTCTTCTTTATATACACACTTTTTTATATATATATTTTTTATATATATATTCTTTATATATTCATATATTTATTATGTATATATTTCATATGTATACATACAGTTATACATACATATATACATATTTTTATAGATATTATTTTTAATTATGTATACATATAATCATATGACAGATTGTGTACATATATACATATTCTCCATTATATTAGTTTAGTTTTTAACTGTGATATCAAATGTATTTTCATATGAGAGGCACTGTTTATATGATGAATTGCATTTATTTTATTTAAGGAATTCTTATCTATTTTATTAGTATTAAATTTAATAATTATTAATACGTATTAGTATATATTTTTTAATTAGTAGAATACATTTTATTACTGGATGTTAATGATTGGCTCTTTTGAATAAATTGCCTGATGATGTATAGTATTTAAGCATCACATGTTTTAGTGAAAAAGTATATGATCTGATGAAGCTACTTGTTAGCGAAAGCGCTTATCATTTGTAATAAATAGTTTGAAATACTTGAGAGTTGGAAAGCTTTATTTGTGCTTTTGCTCTTGTTTAACATCTTGTTATATTCAACGATTCAGCGTCTCTTAAACAAGAGCATTAACCAGCGTGAGCAACTGTCGCAAGCTATCTGTGATTATTTAATACTTAGTAATGATTGTCCAAAAATGCCTCTCTCTCTGTGGATCAATGTGTTAATATGCTAACACATGAGTAACAACAATAATAATTTAGGGTTTGATTCCAACTTTTGCAAGTAATACAGTTGCACAAATGTTTTCTTGTTGGAACATGAAGTGTTATTAGCATTAGCACATTTTTATATGCTGGATGAAGCAAAATGAGATTTACTATACTGCTCGGAAATTAAATCAGCAACATAAAGAATGTGGAAATATGGATAATTAATCCAGAATACCTGTAATATTTCTTAAGTAGCAGTGATAAAGATGACTCATATATGCTGTATACAAAATAAACTTATAGCATCTCCTGTGTGGTCCTTCCTCAAGAAGCGTTATTTGTTTATTTGTCTTTGTTGACCCTGAAAGTCTGACTGGGCAGAGCTAATTTTCAATGGAAGTCAGGGTACAAATTACATGAAGGTATGATGCTGTGGAACATAAATGCAAGTAGTCCTGTGGCAAACACTGTTAAAAGATTGAATATGTCAAGGTAATGACATAGATGCTGGGTTCATGTTTATATTTATATATCTATATATATTTAGCTTCTGTGTCATTAACTGTTAGTAATCACTAGCAGTGAGCAACAGTTGAACTAAAAAAAACTTCAAAAATTTAATTTAAGCTGCCATCAGTAGAACAAATGAGACTGGTGCCAGTGTGTGTCTGCCAGCACTCTTGAACAGGACTGAGGGAAGAAAATACACCTCTCAATTAATTACCTTTCTCTATGGCTCAAGGTGTTAATGCATGAAGTTTGGAGAAACAGTAGATGTAATGCAAGGTTCATATCCGGTTTAGAGAGAATTTTATTGAGAGGGTCCAAATAAGTATTGTCACAGACCTTTTATTAGGAATTTAACATAAGTATAACTGACAATTAAAAAAATGAAATTTGCAATACACCTCTGTGTAACAATTGCTAAAAAAAGTCAGCTATAATTTGTGTCAAGTATGTTAAGTGTAACAATCATTTTAGCTAATTTAAACTATACTTGCATATGTATAATCTTCACAGTAGTTTTTATAAAAAAAGACTCAACACAAATATCATTGTTAGGTGTATTGGACAGTATGTTATTTAAAATCTGTATGGCACCTACCCCAACATATTTTATTTTGTTCCAGTCAATGCATATGAAACTGGTTTATATAAACAATAACTTTTACACATAACTCCATTAACATAACAAGTGAAAGTCAGACATATAGAGAATTGTTATAATTATATCTCCACTTATTTTGAAATTGTTAAAACTCAACTTACAGTCTCAAAAATTGTTAGTTCTCTTCTGGCATTAATGGTTAATGAACAAGATTTAGCAGTTTAGACTACTTTTTAGTCACAGGTTCAATTCTCAGATGTTGTCAGTCAAAGTTTATAATTTATATGTCTTACCAACACATTATGGCCCAAATTATATAATTTTATCTCTTACCAATACTGATTATTACCAACACTATAGATTTTAGTCATGTTATGTCATATCATATCAATATGTCATAAAACTGTATGTATTGTTACCATCCACCATTACAAAAAGCATACTTACAGGTGACAATATAGCCTTTGAAAGGTAGTTTGGATATCATCATCAAAATTCATCTGAGGATTTCATAGTGGAACATTTTTTGTACAGTGAGCATCATACATGGTCAAGTCTCATTGTCATATTTCACAAAAGCAATGTATTTTGAAGGAACCTTACCCAATTATTCTGCCAGGACCTTTCTGTGCTTCCATTTGCACAAATTTGGTTGAGAAGATTGTCCATCATTGTACATGAACTGGTATGTGTACAATCTGAATTGGATACCAATTTACGGCCATATTTCTAGGTATCCTTCAGAAGACACAGCAGTTGATGGTGGTACTCGATGTAGAGTCCAGAGGTGATGCCAAGAGGAGTCCAGGATCTTTGTGGCACTCCAGCAGTAGGCTTCTGGAAGAAGACTATATAGTTTCAGTACAAGGCTGAGGCTTGGCATGGCGTGGCTAAGGCTGTCACCAGTGCAAATGGCATTTCATGCACTGGTGAACAATGTTGTTACCATTATAGTGGCATAAAGAGGCACAAGCTGGGCTTCCTGAGTCACTGGGAGGCATTATTTAGAACTCTGCCAGGACAGTTGTGTGATTTCAAGTGTGCAAATTCATTTGAGAAGTTTATTTATAATTGTGCATAATCTGGTACATGCAAGATCTGAACTGGCTCTAATTCACAAACATATTTCTAGGTATCTTTCAGAAGACATGCCTGGTGAGAGTGGTGGTGTCAAGAGGAGCCCAGGATCTTTGCGGCACTCTTCACAAAGAGATACAGCTGTAAGCTTCTGCGGGAGGACTATACCAGATCTCATTCCAAGGCTGAGGCTTGAAATGCATGGCCAAGGTTGTCACCAGTGCAAACTGCATTTCATGTACTGGTGAACAATGTTGTCACTATTGTAGGGACATGAAGAGACACAAGCAGGAACTTCTCAGGCAGTGGAAGACAGAATTTAGAACTGCAACCACTCCTGAATTGTGTGAAAATAATGACCCATCACTATCGAATACAACACCATGGATTGGCCAGACAATGCTCTTATTCATTATGATACTTATTTTTTTGTTTTGCGTTCTGTACAGCTGCTGAAGACATTGCTCAAAACAAGGAGGTGCATCAGCAATGGTTGGCACACCTAAGAGAGGCACAGGGTAAATATGTCTCAGGTATGAATGCAAGTAAGATCAGAATACATCTGATACATGTGCATTTTAGTAAATATTATCAGATTTCATGGCATCAGTACATATGAGATACACACAACTGAATAGGCATGCCTTACTAATATAGCAAGTATTCATGCTTAGTGCAATAACTGTTAAACAATGCATTAAGCAATATATAACTCAATTTGGCTGTGTGGAGGTTCAGTTCCAAGCAGCAGCAGTTGTTCGTGTTTAGTTCAGAAGAGTATATAAAACTATTTTCTGCTATATTAAATAACAATAAACTTTCAATTTTTGTAAATGGATGTCTTTACTTGGAATGCATATACAAGATATAGTCATCTGTTTGCCTAATTTATATAATAACACTGAGAGTGACATATTCTATGACACATGAATGACTTCATATCATATCTGGATGTAGCATGGTTTACCATATGTATGTCAAGTTGTTTATATTTTAAAATATTAAAATGACATGTAATTGTTATTATATATACTTCCTCTTCCCAACCCTGTATATCTTTTTTTTCTGTGTGGAAGCATTGCTGCTGCAACACAAATAGCTATCAGCAGGGGGAGCTAGACTGACTACTGAGAGACTGGACACCCATACCTCCACAGGTGTCTTGATGGCACCACTATAGGCAGTACAGACATCTGCACATCTGGGTCCCAACCTGTGAGTGTTGCCTCCACAGTTCCTGCACTACCTTCTCCAACTGTGTCAGGTAACTCTAGCCTGCATGCTGGTGCAAACTGGAGTAGTACTAGTCAAGGTGGTGATGTTGTCACATATCAGGAGATGACAGGGCTGGTGAAGGACATTATAGAGAGTAGCCTCTGTGTCCAAATTGATAGAGTAGAGAATGTCCTGTGTCATGTTGCAAAGTCAAAGCCTTGACCAGCACTGACCCAAGGGTTTGCAACAGGAAACAGTGATGACAGTTTTGAGGGTGAGGACTAGATTCTCACTGTACTCATGCTGGACACAGATGCACCTTTAATGTCCCCTGCCTATTCTCAATCATGCTGTCTCATAGGTTCATAGGTTCATAGGTTGGTACTAGGCTATCGACCCTAGGGCCTATACAAGCTTAGCCATAACAATTCCCTGGATATTTCATCCCACAATATTTATGTCTGTCACTATTCATGTCTGTCTTGTATGTCCTGTCCTGTCTGTCTATTCCTGCTACCTAACCTACCCTACCTACCAAATCCTGTTATTACTAACCACCTTCCTCCACAGTCCTCTCTCTTCAAAAACATTATATCCCATACATAGATTTCCACTTTGCCTGTGTGTCTACTTGACACACTGGATTTGAACCAATAGGCAATACAACATTATTTAATTGTTGTTACCCATGTCCGATGTGATGCCTATCCAAATTCAGCAAATTATTGTTACAATTATACACCTTTCATATGAAGAAATGACTAGATAATGGTGGTCTTCCACCACCGTCCTGCACATTCCTTTATCCCCCTCATCTGTCCTATCTTCTACTTACCCCCAATTTTCAACACTGTTCTATCAACTCCTTTTCCACATGTTTAATATGGTCAAAAATGGAATCACACATGCAATGCACATGGCCAGGGATGGCTCTTAACAAAACCTTCAGTTTCTGTCCCCAGCATTTGTGCATTGCTTGGCATTCTTTACCCAGGGTGAGTAATGATAAATTGTGTTTCAAGTCCCATGGCAAAAACTGCAGATTTTAATTTCCACCACAACACCACACTAGTATGAATATTGTTGCACAAATGTACTTGGCCCTGATGCATTATAGAAATACAGACTGTACTATGGTGAGACAGCTGCACTTACATGTTTATTAGACTGCTGGATGTAATGTACACATTATGGGATGTTACAGTTCTCATTATGACGATGAAGCCCGATGCCTACATTTCCTACCTTCTCCCCTCCTCCTATCTTCTGTCACTGTCCCTTAAAATGAGTGATTTTAACTATGTGAATTATGAATTCCAGTGTGGGTTGCTCAAATAATGCTCTGGCCTGTAGAATGCTTTAGCAGAGTGTAAAAGGTATGAACCAAGAAGTATGTCAAAAATGATGTCGTGTTTTTTCATATTAATATTGTATGTGCAAGTGTTGGTTACATGCGTTATCAACCCACCATTGTTCTGCTTATGCCTTAATCATGTTGCTACTATCCTGCTCCCTGCTGGAAATATTTTATTGTACAGAGCATGACAAAACTGTTATGATGACTAACCAAAGACTAACACTCCAGAAAGATGGCCAGAAATGACCCATGAACAAAAATCGTTCTATGTCTCCCTCCCTGCCTCCCTATGTCTCTCTCTCTCTCTCTGCCTCCCTTGTGTGTTGTCAGTGTTTGTCCTCAGCATTTGCATGATGCCTGGCACTGAGCAGAAGTAGTAACTGACTGTAAATGCCAGGTCACATCTTAGGGCAAAAACTGGTGAGGTTTTGCCTTTGGCTGCATTAGTGTGCGGCCCCTTGCACTACTGTGCTTATCCTCACTGCTCTGTGAAGTATGCTGCACACAAACTGCCTTGCTTCAAAGTGTTTCCGCAGTCTCTTCAAATATGTGTGTTTTAGCACCTGACATTTCCCTTCCCTTGTGGTGTGATTAGCTATTTATTATGTCTATAGACTGCCAATGCAGACTGGCAGGTGTTTGAATCCAGTATCAGCATGTAAAAATGCAGAACATTATATTTTTTCATTAAATTTTGCCCTATAGGTTTATGTATACATCAGTGATTCCACCAACAGTTGCATGCTTGATCCCTTTATGCGGTTCATAATCAGCACAATACTGGTCCTCCTTTTCCACTAAGTGTAAGACATTGGGTCAAATCAGTGATTTATGCGTAGCAATCTTATTACACTAGGCAAATCTTAAAAGTAATGCTGCTACACATACAGAAGATGATAACATTAATTAATTTGCATTGCCATGCATTTTCTGATTTTTTTAAAGTATGATACGTACATGCATGTTATCATGTAGTGTCTGTAGTACTCAGTGATGTCATACAAACAAATGTAATTGCATAAGGAGCAGTACATTATGCCTTAAAGCTATGAACAATCATCTGATATGAGAACAGTCTATATGCAGCTGTATTATCAATACAGTAAGTACTTTACTGCCATTATGATGACAAATGTGTAAATCATGGGGTCTATATCACATATTCGAAATTCCAAAATGTGGAATACCATAAGTTCAAACTTGGAATTTCGACTATTGATAACATTGAATGCTCAGAATAATGAATTTTTTCCCAGGGAAAAAAATTGCTGTTCTGAGAAACATACACACAACACAAGCACACCAAAATAAATAAACCACACACATACAGTTAACAAAACCCAACCCGACACTAAACCATACATACATTACTAACTATTCACTTACCTTAACCCGCACCCTAACCTTAAGGTCCGTAACTATCGCACACATACCCTACAAAACTATACACAAACTAATTAATACGCACACATACAGTTAACAAAACTCAACCCTACCCTACACCATACATACATTACTAACTATCCACTTACCTTAACCCACACCCTAACCCTAAGGTCCGTAACTCTCGCACCACAGTAAAGGAAATAGAGAAGCCACAGAATGGCCCACCGAAATCTTGCCCTAGGTAAGATTTCGATGTTCCGGGCTTCTCTATTTTCACCATTCGATGTTGTGGGTTTGATATTTTAACTTTCGAAGTTTTACATCTTCGAAGTTATGATATAGACCCAAATCATGACACAGAAAACATTAACATAACACACATCCTTTCTGAAATGGGTCAGAATCAGAATTGTATTCATGATTTGCATGAAGGAAAGTATAGGGTACCATAGACCATTGTCAATTCCTGTTGTAAGATCAAAACCTGAAATATTTATGCATGAGCTAATACTTTGCCATCAGCCACACAAATAAGCTTGTAAATGGTGAACTTCAGGAAAAGGTTTTGACAAAAAGAAAGTAATGTCATTAGCTTGTATTACTTGTGAATGTTGTAGTAGACTTTTGTACTCAAGATATGATGATTTCATTTTGATTCTATCTAAAACTGCATAAATGTAAATTATGTTTGTACTCCAACACATCACACTTACAAATGCTGTACAATAGTATAGGACCCTTACACATATAGTTTCTGTGTGGTATTAAGTAATTACACAGCGTACTTCCATATATTTAACCTGCATGCATTTTTATTTACATTGTACACTGTCCAAGCATGGGGGGATAATGATCACGACATACCACATGATGAAGATGAATAAAAATCATAGAATGCTTGGTTGTCAATCCACTGTTGTACACCTGTGATTATCATTGATTATTGACATGGCAGTACACCATGATGTAAAACAGTGACATCTCAATCACACTACCACAAGGCTCATGAATGAAAATGTATAAAACTTATCTCAGCAGTATGTAATTACTTGTGTTAAACATATTGCTTTTTTTCATTTTCTGCTTGTCAAGACACATTCCTTTTCACTTAAAACTGTGATACACATACTATGCTCTCTGAAACACACTCTGATGTGGTTATCCTTACAAATGTGCAGTATCTGACATTTAAAGCTAGACTTTCCTTGTGGTGCTTAGAGATGGATCAAGGTCAAATGGGGCCCTAGGCAGGATAATAAATCAGGCTCCCCACATCAGCCCCTACTGTGGTAATCCCCTACCCCCACCCTGCAGCAGCTCCCTCCCCAACCATTTCATTTTTCCACTGCTTGGCTATTTCTCTCCAGTTACAGTAAACACTGTTCAAACCTGTCAGTGTGCATACTGACTTTTTATTTACTTCTACAATGATTAAAAATATTAAAATAAAATAGCACAAACACTAATAGCCTCTAGATTGTGTAAATAGATAAGGAGGTGGTTTGAAATCAGCAGTGACTGACTACTCTGTGTGTTTCTGTAGTGCTAGGTAGGAATGACTTTACCCACAGATCTGATGTGCAGCTTTACAGTGGGAAAGGGCTCTTCCATCACTTTCCATCCCTTTTAGCAAACAGATTACCATAGCAAAACAATGGTGATGTCATCCTTTCAAATGTGTTCTATCTCACAGTTGTAATCAAACTTCTCATGGAGCACTTGTGATTCATGCAAAGCCCCCTAGCTTGTGATCTAAGACAAGTAGTCAGTTCAAACTCAAACATTAATCCTTAGACTCAGTTGTGTGAGAGAGAGGGAGAGAGAGAGAGAGAGAGAGAGAGTGTGTGTGTGTGTGTGTGTGTGTGTGTGTGTGTGTGTGTGTGTGTGTGTGTGTGTGTGTGTGTGTGTTTGTGTGTGTGTGCATGTGTATGCATATGTATATTTATATGTATATGTATTTATTTATTTATTTTCAGTTTGTTTACTGGGAAAGTCCATTGGGCCAAAATGAGCCCATTTTCAATGGATGCCTTGGGAGAAAAGCTCCTTATACAGTTATACAATAGAAAAAATTGCAAATACACAAGTTATTACACCATTTAAGGAATAAAAGCATGCAAAAAGGCAAAAACAAGCAAAGAAAAGACAAAAAGCATGGTGTAACATGCCCTTACAGAGCATTCAGAGGCAGTATAAAAATAACAACTTGATTAAGTATAGTGTAATACATTTGAGGACTGTGCCTCACAAACCATTCTTAAGAATTTTAAAGTAACAAAGCATACTGGGTTACACGTCTTACAAGTATATAAGTATGTAAGAAATAATAGGAGATATATTACAAAGGAAAGAGAAAAAGATAGATAAGAATAGTGAAAATCATGTATTAGATTGAGTTGAGAGAATGCAGGGAAAGGAAAAAGGGATGAAGTTGAGGGAAGTCAGGTGGGGTGAGAGCAGGAGCATTCACAGTGAGAAGAGAGGTGGGAATGTGTATGAATAAATGGCATCACCTACAGACCTGATGTGAAGATGTATGATCAGAGAGGGCTCTTCCACTATTTTCTGTTCATTTTAGCCTAGACAACTGCTTTGTTAAACACTGATGAGCCCATTTGTTGAAATGTGATTTATTTCATTCTTGTAGTAAGCCTTCTCCTGTGGTGTCAGAAAATGACACAATGCTGTCTAGCTTGTGTACTTAGTAAGGCATGAGTTGAATCTGATATTCTCTAAATATTGCGCATGTATGTGTTTTTACAGTCACAGGGATGAGTGGATTATGCAATACAGGTGGTTTTGTACACCTACCATCATGCAAGATTTTGACACAAACAGACAAATCACACCACTCTTTCAATCAATCTTAAGCCACCGTCTTATAACACTCTGATGATGTCATGACTTCAGTCTTACAGTTGTAGTAAGACATCTCCTGTGGTGTGTGCAGTTGATGCAATGTCCTGTAGCTTGTGTACTTAGACAGTAGGTGTTTGAAGCCCACAGTGACTGATTTCAGTGCTAGGGATGAATGACCAGTTACAATGTGTACAGTTACAGTAGGACAGGGCTCTCCATTACTTTTAGCCCAAACAACTGATTTACACCACAATGATGATGTCATGCCTTCAGACATGTTATGTCTCAGAGTTGAGGCAAGACTTCACTTGTGGCATGTGCAGTTAGTCCATAGTTCTGTAGATTGTGGACTTACATAGGCAGCCATTTAAATTCAGCAAAGGGAGTGTAGTAACATGAAGCAGTGACACATATAGTACTGCAGCAATATTGTTGTATCCCTTTTAGGCTTAACATGGGCCTTTCAACACATTGATGATTTCATACCATTTAAAATGGTCTTCTGTGATCTGTGCAGTGAGAGTTCTCCTGTGGGGTATACTGACTTCTATAGTATGTGTACTCTGATAGGCATAGGTTCTAATATGGGAATCTGTATGAACAAATCAATATTGGCAGATGAGAATGACTCACCCAACAAATAGTCATATGGCTAAATCACACTTGTGTGAACAGCAGTATTGCTGAATCCTTTTGATCACACAGAATAATTTGTTTTGGATATATGACCATCAAAAGCATTTCTTTTCTGACACCTGCCTGTTACTATCTCCTGTGACAGATGCAGTTAACTCACAACTCTGTAGGGTATGGAGCATGATATGCAGGGGGTTGAATCTGGTAAGCTTTGTCTGTTAGACAGCTGTGGCAGGCAGGAGTGGATCTGCCAAAGAATGGTGATATAGCACAATAAGAGGTCTGCATTGTTTTAGGTGCCAGACCTCATGTGAGGGGACCCATAAACATTTCAAAAGGATGATGATGTAATCCCTTCAAGTATGTTTTTCATGAGACAGCAGATGTTGTGTCTATGCTGCCAATGGTTGATAAAACTCCCTCTCTGAGGCTTGTGCTCATATCTGGCAAGATGGAACTGCTGAATGTGTCAGACAATGGTTACAGGTATTATTTATTTCATCAGAAATACTGATCTGTATTCCATGACCTAACACAAACATCTCCATATACATTTTATTATTATTATGTTAACAATATAGTGCTTTAAAGACAATAAAGGCTTATTCATCATTTTTGATGTAAACCATGCTGTAAAGTTGACACAAAATGTGACTGGACCTGTATTATGATGCTTTCTTGTGCTTTTGTGGTGCGTAATTGATGTTATTATAGTCACTGATATATTGCTTATGAGCATGCCCAGTATAATGATGTAGTGCATGCCTCTGTTTAGCACAAAGTACATTACATAATCAATGTCATGAGATAGATCTTGTCATCAGTTATTTTTTTCAAAAAGTAATAGAATTAGCCTCTGGAAGGTCAGATTTAGCAATGTCTGTGCAACAAATTTATTGACATTTGTTACAGGCCAGTGTGCAGTTGTGTGTGAAATGTAAAATGTAAGCAGTTCACTTACTAATAAATGTTAATATTTCACATGTTTGTTATTTATGTTTCTACACTGTCATACAAGTATTAGTAATGTGTTTAACAAAGCATACTTCAAGGTTAAATGTGATGTACAACATGATGTCATACTGCATTCACATGTGTACTTTGATAGAATTTAGAATTTCAGCATGTATATTGTGGCAGTTGCAGCTAGAAGGATATACATTATTACATGATTACATACTGATTACGCTTACATAAATGCATCATACTCAGCTAATAACAACAGGACAGTTGATACATTTCCCCTTCTAGCTGATGTCATTATACAATACTGCTGGCATGTACAACATTTGTTTGGCCTAAGTCTTGCATGGGTTACCTATCCATTTGTGCTAGTTGTGTGACATAAACATGCATCCTACATATAGTGAGATACTGACATTCCTTTACACCCAACTCAGTTGTCAAGGTACTGAGTACACATGAATTTTGCCTTGATTTATGTGCATGTTAGGACATGTCACATGACCATACCCCACATTTTGCAAGTGCATGCATCTCACATCTGCTATAGTTAGACAACTATTAGCATGGATAGCAGAACTGTATTCTGATAACATGCTGGTCATAGTGATAATTCTGTATATGAGTCATGTCCTCCTGGATTGTAGTGCATACATACTCAGCAATGTATGAACATTCACACTTTCTACCTTTCTCAACATGCAGGTTGCTGCCACAAATGTTTTTTTTTACAGAATGAATACTATTATTACAGTGATTTCACAGGTGTCCATGATTCTTCTTATTATGTCTCCATTGTTACCAGTGTGTACATTGACATTCCAACTTAATTACTGCTTCCTTTATACACATAAGGCAATTAAAGGGTTACAGTTCTTCAACCTGTATGCATATCCTAGCATCAGTCATTTGTATGTGTATAGGTTCATAGGTTGTTACTAGGCTGATGGCCACTAGGGCCCTTACAAGCCTAGCCACACACCCAAACCATTTGGGTCCTGAGTATCATAGGCATCTATATGGCATAAATATATAAATTACTTCCTTTGCTTACATCACAATGGCAGAGTAGATCCATGCATCTTTACCATGAGCGTAGCAAGGCATACTCAATATACTCTTCCTGAGTACAAATTTTTCTGAGCATGTCTCAGAAAATGAATATTGGAAACTGTGCAGGCCTTTTTATAACTGTGTAAGCATATAACACATTATCTGTAAAATAGCCATTTTATGATTGCAAGTGCCAACAACAGACAGTAAAAAGTCCCTTTCTGAAGTGCATAGAGCAACAGTTTGAGAGTCGAGTACATTTTTTTAAATGATAGGTGGGTGGTGGAGCAATAGAATAATATTTGTTATAACATGTTACTTTTTGGATGCACACCTGATGTTCCATATTGGCAGTGTATGCAATATTCCCTAATGTATCTACTTGCCTTTCCAACTATAATCTCACCTCGCCAATTTAACAAAATTTTACATGTATCACATTTACTCCCTTTGTCTTACTCTAGCTGTGACTCTCTAGCATCCATTTCTCAACATTTCCTTTTTTATTATGTGGATGTGTCCCTAAGTGGATGGGATTACTTCTACAGTTATCAATAATTCTTAGTTAGTGGTATTTGTACATTTATCTACTTAAATATAAGTACACATTACTCACTAAGCTCCCCTCCATCTTAATTGTGTATTGTGCTGTCTGCGTCTGCTTGTTTACTGTGGTTAAGCTTTTTTTACAACCTGTTATTTATATTTTGTGCTCAAGTCTCTCTGCAACTCAATGTGGCCACTAGCAGGTGTTCTGGCCACAAACAGGAGATGGGTTGCTTAGTGGCTTGCATATTTGATAAGAACTGCTGCTTGTTGTTCTAATTCAAACAAAACATGTAGGCTTAGGGCGAGGTGTACATGCTTGTTAATGAATCCTTGGGAATGAAATTATTTTTCAGGCACAAGGCACAGAGAACATACTTGTAAAGAAATGTTGTACAGATTTAATAATAAGAAAAGTCATACTAATGAGTGCTTTACAAGCAGGACGATACATTCCTTATATAAGTAAAAGTCTATCTATGATAACTTCTGCACAGTTGGCATATTTAAAGCTGCAAGGAGTACATGGAGAATGTCTGTCATCCAAACCATTGTTTTTTGTTTCTGTTTTTTTAGGTTTTTTTTTTTTTTTGGGATTGAATCCCTTTCTATTCATTGTGTTCTATTCAATTCTATCAGTTCTTAATGTAAGTGGAACTCGACAAACTTACATAGATCCTTAAAAAATATCTTCAACGATTATGGAATAAAATTCTTACAATCAAACCAAGTCATTAAATACATTCCTTAAAATAATACTGATAGATGGGTGGGAAGTAGAAAAGATCTCTTCATCCTCTCCCACCGCCTCAATAGTACAATATGCAGATGACACTACCCTCATATGTGCAGGCCCCTACGCTTAGTGAAATGCAAACCCTTACCCAAAATAACTTCACCCTAGCCAAAACTTGGTTCACCAACATCAAATGTCTTCTTAATCCCCCCCCCCAAAAAAAAAACGAATTCTTTTCAGCCCTGGCACAGTTCCTCCCCTAAATAATAATTTAACCATTAGCTCCAAAGAAAGCATTCAAATCAGTCCAACCACACGCACTAAACTGCTAGGCGTAGAAACAGACAATAACCTGAGGTTCAACATCCACATAGCACAAACCATTAAGAAAGTTATTAAAAAACTTGGTCTCTTCTGCAGGAACAAACAGTTTATGGCAAAATGCACCAAAGTAACCATCGCAAGGACTCATCTTCTATCCACCCTCCTCTATGCCTCTCCCATCTTGACCAATCTCCGCCAAACTGATCTAAATAAAATGGAATCTTGCTACAACAAGATTGCCAAGTTTGCTACTGAAGCCTCATACAGGTCCCACCACTGTCTATCCCTTAAGCAACTCAACTGGCTTGAGTTGCCTCATATACTTTTACTCAGTCAACTGTCTATAGCACACAAACTCTACTACCTTCCTGAGATAACTCCAGTACTTTAAGATCTAGTAACCAGAACCTCATAACTGTCATCAAACATAAATACAAAGCTGGTAAGTCCCTCTTTGCCAACACCATTGCCAAAACCTGGAACACACTACCAAGCCGAATAACTTTTACCGCCTCCTTTAGTCAATTCAAAAAAACTCCTGAAATCCACTATCTAAGTAACTGGCTATGCTCATGCCTCTCACCAGGCTAATCCATACCAAGAGAATTTGTCAGGGTACATCTATGTATAAACAGTTTCTCCCCTGAAAGCTTCCAAACCCGTATACATTTACCTCACAAAACTTATAACTGCAAAAGAAAAAAAATGTACCTCTGATTGTCTACTGTAAGAAATGTTAATCACTAGCATGATGTCCTATTGTGTGTATATATGCCATATGTATGTATGTTCTACTTCATTTTACTCTCATGTAATGTATTGTAATGTGGAGCTTTACTCCCCAGGCCTCCACTGAAAATGTTCCTTGTGTCCAGTCGGACTTTCCCGGTAAACAAATGTAAAATAAAAATAAATACAATAAATAAATAAATAAAATCAATGGGAGTTATAACCACTAAGCTTCTTGAGTCTGCAGGTCATGTATTTGGCAAATGGAGCAAATGTTCATTGATAGCATCCAGAGACGTCCTTCTTCAAGCTAGAGAATTGACTGCAGAGAATGGTTAATGATGCCCATCAACCTGATGGCCATCAAAGAGTAATGAAAGAGTAAAACAGCTCATTTTATTAGGTATGTTACAATAATACCTGTGCTCATTCAGAATGGACTAGATTCTGTACCAGGATGTGGACAATCTGATTTCATGTTATGTAATGTATTAAATAGTGCCTAGTGAAGTGAAGTCAAAATGCAGCTCAGAGTCACTGACTAGATCACTGATTCACCTCACTTTATATCAGAGCCAGAAGCTCCATCCAATAACATATACTTAATAAGCAGAAACATAAGCAATGTGTTCATGAATACAAACTAATGAACTACAATAAAAAATATTATAAAGTGCCACATACAAAACACAAGAGCCTGTCAGGAAAGTGACATAAGTTAAAAATGAACAGATCATCAGCAGCTGCAAATCAGAGCATCATAGCAGCATGGCATTAAACTGATAATTGTTTCTTTTGTTTGTATATACCTGAGGATGCACTGAGCACAGCAATGTGACAGCAGAACGGCACTATGAAGGTGTTCACAGCTGTTTCTTTTATATAACATGTTCATATTGTCAACAACAATAGTACAGAAGATTATGATAGCATCTCAGTGCTACAGGGCTGCTGAGGTTCTGTCCAAATCTGAGCATAGTGCAGACCACTAGAAGCTGCAACACAGAGCATCATCACAGTAGTCTGGCAGTATGAGGGTACTGAGGAATGTCCCTTTTATATGACACATCTGAGCATGTGCAGACCATTCACAGCAATAGAGTATGGCATCATCACAACTAAAGAGAACAAGTCAGCTGATGGGAACTGTTTCTTTTGTCAGAAACAAATTGCTGAAAACAATGAATTTAACTGAAAAATGTATCATGCTCAAAAAAATGGCAATAACTGCTATTAAAGTAAGGATATTTCTGGACTTCATTATTCAGACTAGGATGTTATAACATATACCAGTTATGGGTCAGCCATAGTATAATCCACACCTGCAAGTAAATAAATGATGTCCCAGAACTGAGACCAGTTCTCAGAATCATCTGTGGATATTAATTCTCATAAAACATTTTTACAAACATGTTACTACCAAAAGCAAGTGCAGATGAATAGAGGAACACAAAACATTCCCCTCCTCTTTTTTCTCTGTAGTACGTGTACTCATCATGTTTGGATGTAGGAGAATTTCACCCCTCAAGTGAAAGTAAGTTTGGTGTTTCAGTCTTTGGTATTTATTCTTATGTCATACAATACAAAAGTGTACAGGAAATAACACATGTACCTAGAAAAGAAAGGAACAACCATGTAAAATACAAAATGCGACCAAAATGTGTACATATGTCCTCACCTTTCCCACCTAGTTGCATAGATCTTACAGAAAAACATCATGATTTCAATATATGTAAGACCTATGCAACTAGGTGGGAATGGGAATTGGGATTTTTTTTAAGTGTAGCATGTCCAACAGCTCTGGGTTTGACATGGCTTTGTATGTTAGGCAGAGACCGCCACTGAATAGGCGATATGTGATGAAGTAGAGCTGGAGTTTCTTAAGATGGTCTGCATAGGGCATCTGTTTGTGGCCGGTGATCCTCTTTGTGAGGTATTTCTGTGGTCTTTCCAGTTGCTGCAAATATCTTGTGAGGTACATCTCAAATGGGGCATTGTATTCTATAATAGGTCTAATGAGGGCTGAGTAGAGGGAGACAATGACCACTTTTTTTCTGAATGAGAAACCATTTGTGATGAGGTGTGCCACATAGAAGGATTTCTTAACTATTGTGGCGATGTGGTTATCAAAGGAGAGACTACTGTCCACCTGTGTCCCTAGGTCTCGTATCACACTTTCGGTGTTGAGTGGACTATCGCCTATGTGGTAGTTCATTGGCACAGGGTTTTTCCCAAAGGGGGGTGACTATGAATTTTGAACGTTGAGCTTGAGGTCATGGATTTGACACCAGGCATCTGTCTCAGCGAGGCCCTTTTGTAGAATGTCCACATCATTAGGACATTCAACAATGGCTCCCAGTTTGCAGTTGTCTGTGAACTTTGTTAGCCATGAGCCCTCTGTTTTGGCCTGGACTTCAGAGAAGTAGATGCCAATCAGGAGGGGACCCAGGAATGAACCCTGTGGTACTCCACCTGTCACTGGTCTGGAGTCGGATTTGGAACTGGCTACTTTCACGGTGTGGGCACTGTCAGTGAGCCAGTTTCATGAGTTTATCAATGATACCAGAGTGGGGGGTGCTGTTGAAGGCCTTGGCGAGGTCTAGGTAGGTTCTGTGAACTGTCTTACCCTCGTCCATGGCTTTGGTGACTGCTTCAAAGAAGTCAGTCAGGTTTAGGAGACATGATCTACTTTTTACAAACCCAAACTGGGTGGGGTCCAGAGTTTTCAGGTTACCTATGTCTTTGTTTAGAAGTTCCATGATGATACGCTCCATGACCTTGCAGATCAGACTTGTCAGACTGATAGGTCGTAGTTCCCAGTGTCCATGGTGGATCCCCCTTTGTGGAGTGGGATCACCGTAGCTGTGCACCATTCAGTAGGCACAAAGCCTGTAGTGAGGCTATGATTGAACATGGTACTTAGGTGGGTGCCAGTTCATTTTGTACTTCATGCAGAACACAGCCTGGGATGTTGTCAGGTCCCATGGATGCTGTATTCTTGGCTTTGGCAAGTGCGTTTTTCACCCGTGTGGATGTGATTACAGGGACTAGGCATTCATCCGGTATAAAGATGGGCCCTTTAGGGGGTGAGAGGTGGGTGAAATTTGCACTGAACCTATCTGCCAGGATGTTGGCAATATCTGCTGTTTCTGTATGTTTAGTCCCATTGTGCTGTAACTCAGAGCAGATCTGAGTATTGCCATTGAGATTCTTGACATAATTATAGGATGCCTTGTAGTTGTCTTTAGAATCTATGATGATTTTGTTCTCATAACTAGCTTTGGAGGATTTTATGAGGGATCTCAGCTTCTCACTGAGGCTGACAAGAGAGTTTTTCCAATCTTGGTATTTTACTCTTTTTTTGCAACAGTTTCTTCCTTCTGTTGTAGTTTGTTAATGGCAGGGGACCACCAGATTGGCTTCTTTTTTTGGAGTATAGCATATTGGTTCTATTTGGGATGGCATGGTCCATGCACTCATGTATGTTCTCATACAGTCCATTGATGGAGGATTCAGCAGTCGTACTACTACTTTCCGTCTGCATGGGTGTGGTGAAGTTATCCACTTCTGTCTTAAGAAGCATGAAGTTAGCTTTGGAGAAGTTTTTTACAGTGGTTTCCTTAATAGGGGGTGAGGGCAGAATGTGGATGTCTAGGGTGATTAGCTTATGGTCAGATCTGACCAACAAGGGGCTGACTTCTGGTGTGGAGCACCGGTCACCTATGTTGGTAAAGACCAGGTCTAGGATATTGCTACCCCTGGAGGGGGTCTGGATAAGTTGTTCCAAGGCATTGGAATTTATGAATTCCAAGAAATGCTGAGTAAATGTGTTGGTACATGAGTAGTTTTCCCAGTTAATGGTGGGGTAGTTGAAGTCTCCCAGTATGAGGGTGTTGGGTTGCACCTTAATATTTTCCAGTATGTTAAGAAAAGTGGAGTGGGAGTCTTGGGGCATGGTTGGGGATCTGCAGCAAGCTACAATTTGGATTGCAGTCTTGTCCAGTGTTAGTTGCACTTAGAGAATTTAGGATGCATTATGTTGGGCAACTAGCCTGGATGTGTAGATATCCTTGGTGAGTATGGACATGCCTCCACTTCTGGTGTTTCTGTCCAGGTTAGATGGCAGAAAGTTGTTGTATAAATTGTAGCCTGGTATTGCAGGGGTGCTCTCTGGAGTCTTGGACCAGGTCTCTATCACTGCACATATGTAGATGTTCTCCATTGAGTACCTGGAGTGAATGCATTTTGAGGTTTAGACTTCTAACATTGAGTAGCGTGACCCTCAGATTTTGCTTGCTTGTACCTGTTACAGTGGTAATTTTGTCATTTGAACCTTGCCTAAAAAAGCACTATAGGGGTGGCAAGAGCCTTAGCCAGTATCTGGACACCCAGGGGTGACAGTTGCAGGCCATCTCTGGTAAAGCATTGTGGCCTGTTGATCATGTCATCCCAGGCTGACAGATACTGGATTCCCTTAGAATAACACCAGAAGTTTAGCCAATTGTTGAAGTCAATCATTTTGTCCTTGTACTGAGGTATCATTCTGGGTGATGGCAGGATGCTACTTAGGGTTAGGGTTATACCTGCCTGGGCTACAAGATCTGAGAGCACCTCCTTGTCTCTTTTCATGTAGTCCAGGGAGGTATGTCTCAGGTCCTTCACTCCAACATGAACAATGACAGAGTCATATTTGTACTTGTTGTGGAGTGACCTGAGTGCATGCATTATGTGGTGGATCCTAGCACCTGACAGGCAGGTAACTGTAATCTCCTTGTTTAGCCTAGTGAGTGGGAGATCAGTGTGCCTGACTATAGAGTCACCTATGACTAGTGTGCTGGGTATGTTGTTTTGCTTTAGGGGTTGAGGTTGAGTGGCACACTGGTTTTGTGAGTTATCTGTCACTTGGGTTGTGTTAGGTGGTGTTGGTTGTTTGCATTTCAGCTTCAAAGGTCTCTGTTGTTTGGGCAGATTTATATTACGAACCTCCACAAATGTAGATATGTGTTTCATGTTACTATGTATTGGTGAAAGTGTTGAAGGATTATGTGTTGTGTGTGATGTGATGCCAGTGTTTACCTTCTCCTCTTGACTGACTAGTCCAGACTTGGCTGGAGAGAACTTGGTTTCTAGTTTGGCTATATAAGTGCATCTCTCACAGTTTGTAGTGTTAGGTGGTAGGAGGAGAGGGTTGTCTGTGTACATGAGGCAATTGCTACATTGCCCCAGGATGTCCAGATTTACCAGATGGACAGGAGAAAACACTGGGAGCTGTCCCTTGGACATGCCTGGATAGGTGCTTACTTATTTAAGTACTAAAAATAGTTGTACTCTTTACTTAGTAAGGAGAGTTGAGTGCTGTAGCATTTTCTAGTCTATCTAGTGCTTACAATGGTTTCTAATTAAGTGCTGAGCTTCAAGGAACAGGTTTGAGTGCTTAAAACTGAATTGGCTAATTCTAAGGGAAAATTTGAAGTGCACACTTCCTGGCGCCGGTAATAGTTTAACCTTAGTTAAAAGGTACTGCACAATGCGCAAACCCACGCAAACATGGGTCTTTAGACAGAAAGATGAAAGGGATAGAAATATCCCAAAATGGTCAATAAAACTACAATTTCTGAACAAAAAACAGACTCTACTACTTATAGAAAGGCAGGAAATGAGTAAAGGGTAAAACAATCAGTTAAAGTGCAAACAGTAACAGATTTAAAAAAACAGTTCAAATAAGTTGCAATGTTAATAAAAAATGCTAAAAGCAGTCTGGTTAGTGAAAATAAGCAACAAAATGCAAAACAGAGCTATTTAATCCACTCAAATTCTCTCTTTTCTCTCTGCTGCTGTAGAACTCTGCAGGACACCCAGGCAGAATCTTGCTGAGGTAATACAAGTGCAAAAACCATGCAAACACGTTTTTTTAAAACAGAAAGATGAAAGGGACAGACATAGCCCAAAATAGCCAATAAAACTACAATGTCTGAGCTAAAACCATTCTTCCAGCGACAGATAGGTTGCTCAAAGTTCATCACTCTCACTGATGAACAGAGAAGCTTCCCTCTATCTTAGTAAGGTCTGGGCAACACAGAAACTTAAAAAACAGTGGAGAATTCAGCAAAATCTGAAAACCAGATTTACTAGTTATAGGAAGGTGAGAAACAAATAAAGAGATAGGATTTTTCTTTTTTTTTTGTGAAAATTAAAACAGAAACAGTAATATAAACACTTTCAAGGCAGAACAATGGCTATTGCACTTGAGTGTGTAGCCCACAACAGTTAAACAATTGAAATACACTTAAAAATGATTAAAGTGCAAACAGTAACAGATTAAAAAAAAAACAGTTCAAATAACTTGCAAAGTTAATAAAAAATGCTAGAAGCAGTGTAGTTATCAAAAATAAGCAATAAAAAGCAAAGAAGAGGTACTTAATCCACTCAAAGTCTTTATTTTCTATCTCTGCTGCTGTAGAACTCTGCAGGACACCCAGGCAGGATCTTGCTGAGGTAATATACATGTTGTCATATATTGTAGTTAATTTCAAAGAGGCTTGTACCTCTTTCAGAATGTAGAATATATAATATTGGTATGCACTGATTTTTATAAATCATTTGATGAGCATGAAGCATCCTTCTTATTTTCCTATCCAAACTATCCAACACCTTTTGGGGGCAGTCAATTACTTTAAAACTATAAGTTAGAACAGGAAGAGCAAATTGGTTTACAGCTTGAACTGTGTTCCTAGATGTCAGTGCTTTATTCACATTTGTTTGTGTTTTATCGTTGATCCTTCATCATTTCCCAAATATTTATACACTTCCTCTTGGTCAAGTTATTTTATATCACACTCCTGTCCCAAATTGATGTTTTCTTGGTCTGCAGCTTTCCTGCTTTAAAGGTTGCTTTTGCACATTTATCAAGACCAAATGACATTCTTATATCATCTGAAAAAAAGTTTTGACCACTTGCAGCTGTGCTTTCAGTTCCTCATCTGATGAACTATACAGTTTTAGATCATCTACAAAAAGAAGACAAGAAGTCTTTACACTTTGTTGTTTTCTGGGAGCCAAATTATAACCATGACCTAATCTGTCAAGTAGACAGCTTAATGGGTTAAGGGCAAGACAAAAGGGCAGCAGTGAAAGAGAGTCAGCCTGGGATAACCCCATTTGAAATGTTATCCCTGGAATAATAATTTGTCCTTTATCATGGCTTAACTGCAAAGTGGTTTGCCACTGTTTCATGGTTTCTCTAATGCAATTGATCAGTGTAGGGTGTATCTTATACATTTTTAAACACTCTTTTATCCACTAATGTGGGATACTGTCAAATTTGTTGTTGTTGTCTATCCATGCTATACTTAAATTCTTCCCCTTTTTACATTTCTCCATTATGATATTATTTAACATCAGTTTGTCCGATATGACTTTCATTTATTACCCTTTTGCTCTATTGCCATAATTGAGTTTTCCTCTAAATGACTATAAATGCTGTCATCATCAATTTTAGAGTATAGTTTATACATTGTTAGAAGGCAAGTTATTGGTCTATAGTTTTTAGGACAGCTTGCAGGTTTGCTCTTAAGTAGGAGTATTGTTTTTCCAGTTGTGAGCCAGGCTGGTGTCTGTACAGGGTGTGCATATAAATAGTTCTTACTCATAGCTAAGTCTTCATGTAAAGATGTTAATACTTTTAACCAGAAGTTAGGTACTGCATCTGGACCTGGGGTTTTCCAATTGCAGGCTTTTCATAATTTTGTTTCAATCTCTGGTAGTTACTTCATCCCATTTCATATGTTGTACATTTGAACTTCTTATTCTTTCTTTTACTTCTTCTATCCATTTAGCATCTTTGTTATGTTCCATAAGGTCTTTGAAGATATTTCTCCAAAATGTATCTATTTCTTCTTTGTTTGGTGGTGTTTCAGTTTCTTTTGCCTTGTTTCCCAATTCTCTATAACATTGTTTTTGTATCATCACTAAATTGCTTGTTTTGTCCTTTTCCTTTATATTTATCTGCATATTTTCTACATTTTTATGCCTGTGCTGATATTTTGAGTTTATTATTTGTGATAGTGCACAATAGATCCTGATCTGTTCTGATACTGTGTGTTGCTTTTATCATATCTATCTTTCTAAGTATTTTTGTTGCTCTGTTCCCTCTTCTATACTCCTCTAACAGTGACACTTCTTGTCTTAATTGCTTTATAATTTTCTCTATTTGATACCTCCATGATGGCATTTGATTCCTCTCTTTCTTTTCCCTTACTACCCTGTGTTTTTGTGGTAAGACTTTATCTGCTATTAATTTAGCTGCACAGTAATATATCCTATTTACTTCTGTTGTAGTGCATGAATCTCTGTGGATGGTCCTAATTACTGTGTTAATTTGTTTTATCAGACTTCTAACTTTCTGGGTATGATTGACTTTCTGTAGTTTGTTTCTTTCACTCATCTTAATATCTCTGTCCATCTCTATTAAATCAAGCAACTCTTCTCTTAGAATATTTCCTCTAAACTGAGGGCATGTTCTTTGTTTTCCATTTCCTGCAGCCATCTATAGAAAGTTCCAGAGCATCTTCCTGTGTAACATTCTCTTCCTTCTTATGCTGAATTAACCGTCTCTGTGCAGATACTCATATTTCACCATTTTTTTAACTTATGTTCAGCTACCCCCTAGTCCCTCTACTCATGCTAAAATGTTTTTTCAACACTTACTAACCCAATTATTCCTATCTTCAAGGGCACAAAAATAAAAAAGTTTCACTCTTCAGTGTCATTTGAGTTCAATAAATGCATTTATTGAGTGAGGGCAGTTTGTTTGGAGAAGAAAGGATTGGTAATGCTGATTCGCAAAACTGTTCTAGATCTGTTGAGTCCTGGAGTTGGGCAAACACTTCATATCTATATGTTTAAAAATAATATGAACAAACAAAATATGACACATCATCCTCTTACATTGTATGGCCATGACACACATAGTTAAATTCTACTCTTTAATGATCTGCTTGAAAAAAAAATCAGAGTTACATGATCTGGAATTTCCTGTTCATAGGTTGATAGATTCATAGATTACTAGGCCATTGATCTGTGAGGATCTTAAGAGAAGTGGCCCAAGGTCTGAACAATGGAGAAGTCCACTAGAGACAGGTCTTTTGGAGGAGATACAGCTATCCACCCATACTTCTTGTGTTTTATTTGTGAGCCAATTTGCTATCCACTGAGTTACATAGGGGAATAACATTTATGGGAGAGAGTTTCTCTATGATGTCTGCATGTGTGATGGTGTCAAACACCTTTGCAAGCCCCAGATAGGCAGTGTGCACTGATTTTCCCTTGCCTATTCCTTCAGTGACTTTTTCAAAAAACTCAACCAGGTTAAGAAGGTAGGACCTGCCCTTGATGAATTTGAAATGGGCTGGATCAAGTCTGTATGTAGGTCCTTGTTTATTAGTTTCATAATGATCCTTCCAATTGTCTTTGCTGAACAATGTCAATGATATCAGGCTGGTCAGGCTTTTGGGTCTGTAATTTCCTGGGAGTATTGTAGCCTCACCTTTGTGCAATGAAATGACTGCTACTGTTCCTTAATTCATCTGTCACAAACTCTGTTTTAAGGCTAATGTTGAATAGACTCTTTGATGGTGGGGTCTGACAATTCAAGTTTCTGGATATCCAGTAGGGAGCCTAGTATGTTATCTAGTCCCATTGACATAGTGCTCTTGGCCTTAGATTGTGCACTGAGAATTTGTCCTTGAAATATTAGGAGGGGGGTAGATAAGGGTATATGACTTCAAGTATTGGAGGGGAAAGGGTGGTGAGTTTGGAGATGAATTTCTCCATAAGTGTACATATGATTCAGACAAACGCATTATTTAGTATGTTTTACATATTAGAGAAAAAAATATTTTACTCATCCACCAATGTAAGTTCTTTTTCATGAGTCCATAGATCAGTCTAGTATGATTTTCTTCCAGAATATAAACCAAATTGGCAACCAAATGTCTTTATTAAGTGGCATAATCATTCAGCTAGTCATGTATTTTAGTTTTTAATCTGTCTGTTTTCTAATATCCTAAATTGCATTTACTTTTGAGGGGTGTGGTGGTAGAAAGCTGTAATGTTTTAAAGTAAGCATATTCATTCCAGGTAGGGAGTTTTTGATATATATATATATATATATATATATATATATATATATATATATATATATAGATATACATATATAAATATTTAGGTTTACAATCACAATTTCGAGTGAAGGTTCAGTGACCACAGTATGGTGAAGTATGGTTGGCTGAATCCTGTGTTGCCAAATCTTCATTTTTGCGAGTCCCAGTTCAATGAATGCACAGTGCATTTGCACATATGAGGTCAATCTTATAACTAGAGATCGTGGTACAGTGGGGATTGGGAAATTTACCCTTTTCCCCACTGTAGTGTGATCTCAGAGTTGGAATATATAATCTGCAGGGGGTGTGGGGGGGTGCAGGAGTGCTTGCCCCCTGCAAAAATTGTCATGTCACGTGATGTGCAGTATCGGACTGCAGTCTTCGGATATTGAGAAAGGTCAAATTATCAACCGGAAGTGTGTATGCGAAATTCTGACCTTTTCGATGTTCCAAGTCAAACTTCTTAGTCGCTATTTATATATATATCTATAATCCATCCACCCATCCATTCTCAACCCCTTTTCTCATTTTGCACATAAGGTTGGGGTGTCACTTCAACACTGACAATCATCTTGAGCCAAGGTTTATACCACTGGGTATATACACTGTGGGAATACATTGTCTTATTGTCTTGAAACTTCATAGAATAGAAATGCATGCATATACAAAATATTTTACAGATGGTTTGCTGTAGGAGTCTCTGGAAACTTCTTATTATACACTGTATACTTGTGCTCATCCATTCTCTGACACCTGCTTGATCATATTCAGGATCACAGGGAAACAGCAGCCTCCCCAGGTGAGCAACGCCCATAAAGCAGAGAACAAATTCTGGACAGAGAAATAGGTCCACTGCAGCAAACACACACACACACACACACACACACACACACACACACACACACACACACACACACACACACACACACACACACACACACAAAACACCAAATCAGCTTATTGGACCACAGACATAACCATGTCTTTGAGATGTGGAAGAAAACTTGGGCACTCACAGAAAAACAAAAACATATACATCTTGACAGTACTTAATTTTAAGGTATGTCCCTAATTTTGGCTCAAAATTTTGCACAATTGCAGAATTATTTTGCTTAGGAAAATATATATTAATTTGGATTCACTACAGAAGACTGAAAGCTCACAATCTCGAATCCAACAAGACTGACACCCAAAATCTTGAAAGCGCAAAAGACTGAAAACTCAAAAAACTGAATCTCAGAATACTGAAAACACACAGGATACAAACACTTACTATATTCCAGTACAAGGATATAGAGAAACAAATACAAGACAAACCATATTAAATTCCACCAAGTATAAGCAGGGGGCAAGCCCCTCTGCACCCCCTCATGTGGGGGGCTGTGCCCCCCACACCCCCTGCTACTTAAACATACAACTCTGAGATCACACTACACTACATTAACATGAGTTATGTTGTAGTATAGCAAGTTAGAAGGGAACATTACTAAGGTTACAACAGGCAGTCATGAAACATGTAATGGTATGTTTGCCATTTTGTTCTGTGGAGTGCGATCTCGGAGTTGATATATTTAAGTAGCAGAGGTGTGGGATGGGGGGTGCAAGGGTGCTTGCCCCCCTCCTTATACTTGGTGGAAAGTAATATAGTTTGTCTTGTATTTGTTTTTTTTTATATCTTTCTACTGAAATATAATAAGTGTGTATATCCTGTGTATTTTCAGAATTCTGAGATTCAGTATTCTGGGATTCAGTCTTTGAGTTTTCAGTCTTTTGAAATTTCAGAATTTTGGGTGTCAGTCTTATGGAATTTGAGATTGTGAGCTTTCAGTCTTCTGAAGTGAATCTATTAATTCACATCCTCTTTTTCTATCAGCTAAACTAATACTGGCGATGTTTAAAAAAGTGTCCCTGATTTGGGCATTTCCCCTATTTTTGGTTTGTATCTAATGGTGGGGGCTAAAATACAGAAAATTAGGTGCATGCCAGCGCATGGTACTCCGGCTCCCATAATCATACAGGAGAGATGTAAGGCAGCAGCACTAATCATTGCATCACCATGCCACCCTGCTTTATGTGTGCGCTTCAACACTTTTTTCCCCCTCTTCACAGATGACAATTAGCTGACAACATCTCCACTCCTCATCCACTGGATCTACTGGACCCACCTTAGCCATCCCCAGAATCAACTAGACCCATGGACAAGGCTGGTGTGGCTGGTGGGGTGATCAAGGATGCTTGGGCAGTGTCAAATTGCTGCTGCAGATGGGGACTGCACCCTAACTTTGAAACCATGTACTCAGCTGTATCACAGTCTCTTTACCATTTAATGTTTGTTATCATGTTTTATTATGAATTTATAGTCATATTTCGAAGAACTGCAAAATGTTCACAGCCACTGGAGTGGCAAACCATATGATGTCTCATTACCCACCCCTTTTTAACAAAATGCCAAAAGAAAAGGATATTCTGTATATTTTTTTTCTAGAAAACTGCATTTTCTTTTCAGTCAAAGCCTCTCTCCAGACTGACTCTCTCCCTAGATTAGCAGTAACGCAGATAATTTCATTATAGTTCTAATAAGCATACTTTTATGCACGCTACTTTGTTATAATGCTTATTACTTTTCTTTTTTCACTTCTCACAAAAAAAATAAATAAAAATCAGATACTCACCCCCCACACAAACACCAAATTTCCTAGTGGTATCAGCAATACTTTCGATCCACAGCTCCATATCATCCATTTAACATATCCCTCATTTTACACAGAAAAAGCATAAAAAATCCAAATCGAGTTGCATTGCATTGCCTGTATTCTAGCTTCGCTGATGATAGCATTGCATTACGTTTATTCTAGCTTGGCTAATGATAGCTATTAAAGTGTGTATGTGTGTGTGTGTGTGTGTGTGTGTGTGTGTGTGTGTGTGTGTGTGTGTGTGTGTGTGAGTGTGTGAGTGTGTGTGTGTGTCTGATTGTGCGCGCAGAGCTGTAATGGTATTTTACAGTGCACTGGTTGCCGGTGTAGGCTTCGGCCACCTTCGACCCTAAACTGAGAAGAGAAGGTTGCAGAAGTACCCCAGTTCGATAACTGCATTCTACAAAGAGTGTAGAGAAACAGTGGCATACCAGTTTTCCATACATTTGATTTCTTTACTTGCACTTTATCATACTTTCTTTTTTCTTAATAGACATTATACCAGTACATTTTCGTAATCAAGCAAAATCGTGACTTGCAAAACCAACTCAGGGATACCTATACCTAAAAGTCAGCTATCACAATGGAGTCTCACAAAATAGTGATAGAAGCTGGTCAGAGATAAGGCAGCTGACATGCAAGGGTGAAGCCAGGCATACGCTTTGTACTCTACAGAGTACATTTTTATTTGCATCACTCAGAAACATTGTAACTTTTTCAAGACATTATTTTTACAACTGTCTAAATGAATGCCACGAACAACAAGTACATAACTTCCTTACAGAGATGATTTCAAACCTAAGAACAGTATAGCTTTAGAAGGAACCGTTGAAAATGATGAGTGCACTTATAACTGCAAGGGGGCAACATTTTGAAATGTGTACATTTGTCTGAAATGCCACGTGGGTTGAAGGCAATAAAATGAGTTTATGAGTACAAAATGGAATTTTTTGGTTACACCCCTGATGGCATGATGCCTACGTTTGGGTGGCCCTGACCAATAAACCCAAAACCAATAGGAAAAAAAATGAACTCCCATTTTGTGATGCTTGTTTTCCATCATCTTCTCTGACAGCGTCTATCATAACTAAATTCATTTGGTTAAGTGATTAGTAACTGCAAAAGTTGTTAGTAATAATGCTGATAAACACGATTTTTAGTGTTGAGCCAGTAGCCCTTAGAAAATAATTCAAATCGTAAAAGCCGCCTCTATGTGGGTTCACTGCGGCAGAAAATGGAAGTTTGTGGCTCTGGACCACAGTAAGTATGCATCTCATGGCTTTAAAAACAGATAAAAAGAGAAAATAAAAAAATAAAAGTAAAAAGGTAATGCTACAGTGCTCATTGTCGAGAACACAAAACCACAAACACAGGAAAAACTATTAAAGGATGTGGGGTGGAAGGAACAGCTGTGACCTAGTCATATTTTGGACTATACAAACCGGGACTTCTGATGACGTTAACTGAAATTTTCGCAAATAATTTTCATAGAACTTTCATTCTGTTTATTTCAAAATTTAGTATATAAAATAAATTATAATTAAAAGTAAATAAATTAAAGTAAGTATCAAAACTGGACATGCCACCACTGTTTTGTTAAAATAATGAAAATCAGTAAATCAATATGTTTTGTGTTTCATTAAAGTTAAAGTTCAGTTTTGAAAAGTGTGGTAAGGTATTTGCAGATGAGGAATGGGATTATCATTACGGTGATTGAAGGTGTCACAAGAAGGGTCTATATTTAGAACATTGAAGTTTTACAACTTCAAATGTTCTAATATCGACCCCTATTCAGCGAACGTTGAAAATAGCAAAGCTGCAGAACACCGAATTTCTTCCTAGGGAAGGAATTTGGTTGGCCATTCATGTGGCTTCGCTATTTCCAGCACTGTGTTGGAAATTTACGGGTCAGGATCAGATAAATGTGTGATTGTGTGGATGTGAAGGTTAGGGCACGGGGTAGGTGAGTTAGGGTTAGAGCGCGGGTCAGGTGAGTGTGCGATTGTGTGGAAGTGAGGGTTAGGGTGGGGTAGGTGAGTTAGGGTTAGGGTGCGGGTGAGGTGAGTGTGCGATAGTGATGGACCTTAGGGTTAGGGTTTGGTTTAAGGTAAGTGGATAGCTAGTGGTGTATGTACAGTTTAGTGTAAGGTTAGATGAAGGATTTTAGGTGTATGTGTGTGGATTGCTGTTTGTTTGGTGTGCTTGTGTTGTGTGTATGTGTGTTGGAACAGCGAATTTTTTCCCTGGGAAAAAATTCACTGTTCTGCATGTTAGAGATTGTCAGCATTCGCTGAATAGGGGTCGATATTAGAACATTCGACGTTTTAAAAAGTCAATGTTCTAATAAAGACCCTCACAAGACATAGGACATTTATTAACCATCAGCTGCTCATTACTTATTCTCCTCAAACATATGACTTCAACAGAGAGACCAGAGAGTAAAATTAGGAGTTTAGTATCCCTCCGGTAGTCTCCCTGAGTGTGGCCTGCCACAGAGCTTGGTTCTTGCACCTCTGCTGTTCACTGTGGCATGACCAATGTTGATATTTTACTTTTATTTATTTATTTATAGTATAGTCCAAAAGA